>NC_056739.1:1626524818-1626729818 GCF_019279795.1 Protopterus annectens
TGGCTAAGCTAAGCCACAAACATAATCTGTTTGTATATTTGTCACTATAAACAGACAAGCACTGCACAGTGACCTACCCAAATAGGTAACCATCTATTATTAAATATTATCAGCAAAACTGCTGACGAAGATGTCATAAATAGCTTCAATAGCAATGACGTTAAAGTTTTATTACGGATTGTAATAACAATAAATTAGTCAATATTTCCTCATACAGAGAGAGGAGTTAATCTGAAAATGACTGTCATGTAATATAAACAAATCTGATATTTAGTGTCTTGAGCACAGAAATGCATTTCATTTCAGACTAGCCATCACTTCTGAACATTAATAGTCACTTGTGAAGTGGACATGCTGGTGCCCCAAGTACATACCAACAGCCACATATAATACCTTGACAAGAAAAAAAGGAAACCCTTTTGGTTGATTTGATTTGTTACTTTTGATTTTATTGTGGGGTGGGCTGGCAGAGAGGAGGAGGATAGGGAAGAAGGAGGAAGAAATGCTGTACGAATCACAGGAACCCAGATGTTACAGTTTCATAAAGAAGGTTTTCCTGTCAGGGGCCCTTAAAGAGGTACAACTTCCACTCAAAGACCCTTACAAAAGAATTAGGCAAACCCACCACTGTTCCCAACAGTTTATCACTTCAGTCCTGAAGCAATGTCTGTTTTAAGAGTGCAGTACATCCTGTGAATGGCTGTACTGTTTCTTAGTGAATGAATGTTTGGTGGCGGTAACCGGGGCATTACCAGGAGTGGCTCCCTACTGGAAGTGTAAGACCTGATAATGTGAGTCCCAGATAATGGCTGCATGCATCACTGACTTGAAAAACTGCCATTTTAGCACCACATTGTCTAAATTCATGGACAGAATTCATCAAGTGCCATTAAGGGATGCTAGTAGGAAAAAAAATGAATATAAACATTTAGGCGATTAGCACTTTTTTTCTTAGCAAGTGAAGAATTTCATCAAACATATTTTTTTACATAGTTAACATAACAAGAAATCCTCTCTAGTCTGTCTTTTATTAAAAAAAAATCTATCAGCCGGGAGACAAAAATGTTGAAGAGTTAAAGATTTCTAATATTCCACTTTGCAAGTGGAATATATTTTGTTGTACAAAAACAAGTTCAGTAATACATATACATAAAGGAGTTAAAATAAAAATATGGAAACAATCTTTGCAGAAATAGTATGCATTTTTGCAAATAAAGCACCAAATTCACAGAAGAACATTCAATGTATATGAGAAAAATGCCCCATGTCAGTGAACTACATTTTTTGAGGAGTCCATAGGTTCATAAGTGTATACTAAGTAAACAATCACTGAGGTCTTAATAAGTCTAGCCAAGCATCCCAATTGCATCCTGCAAGTTTATGTGCCCTAGAGGTTGTTTTAGGGGGTATATGTAACCTTGGGTAAAATTTACAGGCTGCATCTCTCCATTAGAGACATAAATGCTAGACCTGGGTTGTATTTCCAATTCTCTGGTCCAGGCTTCTTTTGAACAGGGTTAGGGAAAAGCTCTGCTTCACATATATCGGAAGCCTGTTCTAGAGAAGGGGAATTCTCTGATTAACACATACCTGTCCCCCCAACTTGTCCTGTTATGTCACAAGCAAATTTTAAATCCATAGACTGAGTAATTCTGATGATATTTTTTTGGAGACATGCAGAAGGTCCATCAGAGTGGGATCCAAGAATGCCTTGTATGCCAGGCATAGATCGCCTCTCAACATTCTATAGGAAACAGAATACAGAGGTAGGGCTTTGAGGCAGTCTGCGCAGGACATGCTGTTTATGCTCTTTATTCTTTTTGTGTGGAACCTCTATGGAAGTTGAATTTGTTGCATGTGTCTGGTCAGGAACATACCAAAGGGGGCATTGTACTCAATAATGGGCCTGGTGAGAGCCAAATTCAGTGGAACAATGACTTCCTTGGACCTAGATGCCATGCCCTTGCTTAAAAGTTGAGTAACATTGAATGATTTCCTTACTACCTTAGACAGATGTTGGTCGGAAGTTAGGTCAGTATCTACACATGTACTCAAATCCCTAATGTCTGGTTCTGCTGCTACTACCTTAGACAGATGTTGGTCGGAAGTTAGGTCCGTATCTACACATGTACTCAAATCCCTAACTTCTGGTTCTGCTGCTACTACCTTAGACAGATGTTGGTCGTACATTATGTCAGTATCTACACATGTACTCAAATCCCTAACTACTGGTTCTGCTGCTACTACCTTAGACAGATGTTGGTCTGAAGTTAGGTCAGTATCTACACATGTACTCAAATCCCTAACTATTGGTTCTGCTGCTGCTATCTTAGACCGATGTTGGTCGGAAGTTAGGTCAGTGTCTACACATGTACTCAAATCCCTAACTACTGGTTCTGCTGCTACTACCTTAGACAGATGTTGGTCGGAAGTTAGGTCAGTATCTACACGTGTACGCAAATCCCTAACTACTGGTTCTGCTGCTACTACCTTAGAAAGATGTTGGTTAGAAGTTAGGTCAGTATCTACACATGTACTCAAATCCCTAACTACTGGTTCTGCTGCTAGGGGTGTGTTACTGATGAGCTAATTTCCTAGGGTGGCTGATGTCCCAAAGGGCACTATTATACATTTCTTGGCATTGAGTTTTAGGCCATGCCTTTGGCACCAGTCATTTGTCTTGTGTTAGTCCTTCCTGTGGGATGTTAATATCTTAGGGAGATTCTATGCTTGCTCATAGTTTGCAATCATCTGCAAACTTGGTTAACTATAGGCCCTTGACATTGGCTTTGACTTCCAAGAAGTAGATGCCAAAAAGGAGTGGCCTGAACACAGATCCCTGAGGGACAACACTAGAGACCAGCCTCTTTGTGGAGGTGGTCTCCCCTATGCTAAATTCCTGGGTCCTATTTGAGAGCCAGCTAGCTATACAATGTGTAACATATGGGTTTATGCCTATATCCATGAGTTTGTTTACAGTGCCTGAGTGGGGTATTGTATGAAATGCCTTAGCTAGGTCAGGGTAGATGATTTGCCCTCATCCATTATCTTGATGACTTTCTCAAAGAAGTCCACCAGGCTGAATAGGCATGATCTACCCTTGATTAAACCAAACTGGATTCAGTCTAGTGTTTGAAGGTTTTTTTATGTCCATATTAATCAGTTCCATGATAATTCCTTCCATGAGTTTGCATATGAAATTAATCAGACTTATGATTCTGATGATGGCCTGCCATTGTTCAGAGAAATGACCTTTGCAGTTCTCCATTCACATGGCACAAAGTATGTCTGGAGGCTATGGTTGAACAGGAATTCCAGTCATCCTGCAAGGTCCTGTTTCAAGCTATTTAGGAAGCATTCTGGGATATTATTAGGGGCCATTTATGCAGTGTTTTGGCCTAACAGAGTGCATCTAGGTCCTGCTCCCTAGTGATAGTTGGGGGGAGTAAGTTTTGATGGTATTTCCTGGCGGGTGGGGGGGGGGTGTGGATCTTCTGGCTCTATGTAGGTGGCTCCATTTACAATCAGTTCTGCATACTATCTGCAAAAAGCTGAATAATATGCTGAACGTGCACAGCAATACTGTGTGACAAACATTACAATTTTGCTCAGCAGGAAAAAGGAAAATTCATGATTTTTCTCCACTTTAGCAACCGGCAAATTCAATAACTTGCACATACGAGCAAGCAGTAATTTTCTTATGATAATTTATCATCTAAGTAATTGCTGTTTATCAATGGTTAGATTTCTAAAAAAGAATCATGACTGAAAAGTATTGTTATAAAGGAATTTAAAGTAAATGCATTATTTGAGCACTGCCGTTTTGTCGGCATATTGAAGGATTCACCATGAGACCCTGTGTGCACTGATAATTTGCTATATATAAAAGCATCTTTTGTTTTTCTGATCACAACATTCTCATCTCCATTTATCCTTTCATGACAAGAGCTAATCATGGCACAGCTGTAATGAAGTCAGCTGTCAGGGGATTCTTCTTCTGCAGCTTTAACAATGCCATGCGTGCTGCATAAGTGCTCAAGGTAGGAACGTCCAATAGATACACAATGGTGCCAGTAGGTCCTCCTTCAAATGATGTAACCCATAAGGAAACTGCACACTCCCTCCAGCAGACAACTCCCCATGTGTTCCAGGTCTCATCTAAAAATTCATTAGTGAGAGATGTGCCCTATGATATGCTCCTGAAGTTCTCCACCAAGAAAGGCAAGCAGAAAATGCCTCTTAATTCCTCTTCCTCCCAAGCTGGTTCCTGCAGTACCCCAGAATGTTGTCAAATACTATCAAAACCTGGTCATCTGGGCTATAGCCAGGCTGCATCCCTATATGAGACGGAGCTGGATATCAAATATACAGAAACATGTTACTTTCAGAACTTGCATTTTACTCAGCCTATAGACATATCTGTTGCAATGGAGACTACAGAAAGATGCATAACAGAACTAAAAAAGAAATAGAAGATGGCATCTGATTTGGAAAAATGATGTTGAGCATTGTAAACTACCTTATTTCTCTGATAAAATGCCACAGGTTCACATAACTGGTGAATCCTGTTTTGAAAACAGAGATTAAGTGTAGAAAGAAGTGACACCTTTAAGAAGCTTGTGCTAAGAACACAAGTAATAAAAGGAAAGTATTAACGTATAGAGAAAAACAAGTACTAGCATCATAGCAAACCCTTGAAATAGAGCTTATTTATTTTATTTATTTACAGTTTTAATGCTTAATGCTGAGTGTGCGTAATGAAAACATTAAGCTTGTTGTAGGATCTGCAGTCTTTGTGTTTTTATCCACTAGTTCTATAACACTTTTTAAAGTTCTTACTTAAAAACTGCAAAAATACAGCTAACAACCTTTTCCGGTTACAGAATTAAAATGTGCAAAGTGTAGAGGGTTAAAGTTAAATGAAACAGACATATGTACATTTAATGTGTTTAGCAATCAAAAAATGTGAATAATCACGTTTTGTTTGTTTGACACTCTAAACATGCAACATGAAAGCAAAGTTAATATGGCATTACCTGAAATTCAGCCATCAGTACAAACTACAAAGTGATACACACAAAAGCTACATTAGTTGTCATACTGATAAAGGCATATTTTAGATTATGATAAGGGCAACAGAAGATTGTAAAACAAATCATAAGCTGTAAGTGAATGCAACATTAGTGTTTCCAAAGCTGAGATAAGAGACAGGCATAGTCTGTACTTAAATAGATACATCAGTTAGAAACATTATGACTTACTTAGGCTAAAATATTTTACAGCTTTCTAAACTAATGTTTACAGCACAATCGTAGTCTTTCTCATTTATAACAATGTTATAATTGTAAGCGAACATGCTGAAATAATGCATTCATTTCATAAAGGTACAATATAGAGCTGTAATGATTTTCAAAATGTGAAGCTGGTTGGGACAGTAGTATGAAGCCATGTGCACCAAAGGAATTTTTTGGCTTTATTTCTGAAGTATAATACTGTGACGCCTAGGACAGAGGATTAATGGGACAGACCGCTGCCAACAAGAATTCTGTGCAAAGTGAATGGGCAAGTTGCAGTTTGCCAGTGATGAACATAAATCAGTAAGAATCTGCAGCAGCTTTGCCATGCAAGTTGTGCCTTTACATTTTTGGGTCATCCTAGAGAATCTGTGTTCCTAGGGCTAATACTTTGCGCAAAGCCCTCCAGGATGTAGGGAACTGATACACAGTCACTTATCCTGCATTGTTTGTCAGCGTGAATTTTGATTGAGTAAAATCATTACTATTTTCACAGAACATACAACTAAACTTGCAACTTATTGTTTTTTCTTGCTTTACTACCACCAAAGGAACTTACTTGAAGGCATGTTTGGACTCGAGGGCTATGAGAAAAATTTCAGTCTTGTGTAAAAATTATCCACAAAAACTCTGTCATACCTGGAGAAGAGAGGGAACTATCTCTCTTTAACTCCAAAAGATATAAATGTTCACCATCTTTTCAAAGGCCTCCATCATTAAATCTCAACTTTTTTTTTTTGTTGTATTTTCTTACCAAGGGGCGAAAATTTGCATGAGCTACAGGACTTGCTGCTACCCTTGCAAACTGATTGCCTTTAGCTAACTTGAATATTTTAGTACTTAGAACTAGAGGCAGTGACATAAATGCAGGACTCAGGAAGGATTATTTAACTTTAATGCCACTTCAAAACAATGGTAGTAAACCTTCATATTTCATCCTCTATTCTGGATGTGATTCCCTCCATCTTACTTTGTGTACTAGGTGACCGAATAAGTAACTTAATTAGATCCTTGCCCACAGGTTTTCCTAGAAAATAGGCATTTATACCTAATGGATATTAATGGTTAAACAAATTATCAAAATTAATAAATAAATATAATAAAATCCTGTATTTCACTTGTGACAGCGTAGATACAAACACTGTGCTTTTGTTACTATTGGGGATACTGAAATAGATTTGCTAGCTCTGACTTCTCATAAATAAGTGAAAAGTTAGGTAGCCCAGGTTTATTGATTTTCTACACTAAACAAGTGCTAGTACCTCCTGTCCATGAGACCACTGGATTTTGTATTGTTCTTGTCTGAGGCAAGCATAGACTACTCATTACAGGTCTGCAATACTTTTATGTTCTTGTTTAATTTCTAAGATAGTTTATTCTGTTTTCTCTTTGCCATTAGGTAAATCACTCACCTTAATTGTACTGTGGGTAGAACTTGGGGGAGTGGAACTGAAGTGGGCTACATAAATCATAAACATTTTCTGTAACCTTACTGTTTTTTTAACAGCTAAACAACAATGATGTAAACATTTATCTCTCCCTACCTTAAAGTATGTCATACATGTCTTACTGGATAACTAGAAATGGCTGTGACAAAGATATTTTTTTCTTGTTGATGTCATATTCATTTAGCGTCACTCTATCTCCTACTTTGAATGTCCTACTAGAGGCATATGCAGGATAAAGAAGTCATCCTGAAGCATTTTTTATGCAATGGGGCTATTTTGTACTACATCTACGTATTATACTGTATTGCTTGAATTTCATGCATTGAATGCATTAAATAAAATTTTATTTGCACTGTAATATCCGTACCGCTTCTCCTGTCACTTTTTTATTATTAGTGGATCGTCTGAGTAGCATCTAACAAATGGAACTTGTGGAAGTTACTACACATTTTTAAGAGCAGGAAATTGTTGAAGTCTTCTATACTGCTCAGCATTTCACTGCTAAATAATTAGTTGTGCAAGAAAAATCTAGAGAAGAGAGAAAATCAAGTCTTCACTTCTTCTTTATACCATTCAAAGTATTGCTTGGTGGGGCTAACTTTTTAAAGGTTGTATTGTAAATACCGCTGAACAGGTTGCAAAGCTCAACATACAGCTGGCTTTGGAAAAGCTTTTATACTTAAAAGGGCTTGCAATAATATTAGTTGTCATCTATGATTATCAATACCTTTAGCCAATATTTTAAACCAGGGTAAAAGAAATACTTGCCATTCTGATTGTAACTATGAGATTTAATTTTCCAATAGCTACTCATGTATGTACTCTAGATAAAAGGATTAAGCTAAATTAGAGAAAATAGTTATGTTTGGTTTAAATATTTAGACAATTTTATAACTCAGGTGTTTTTCCTCAGGAACTTTGTATGATTTCTTTCTAGATAGGTATGTGGCATAGAAATGAAGTCTGTAATACGATTCAGTCATCTCTGGCTTGACTAACTTACTGAAGTGGGTGGCACCCCTACAAAAGCCCACTGTGTTCTCACCCTTGAGCATTTACAGGCATGCACAGGTGGGCATAAAGGCCTCAAAAGAAAAACAATCCCTGCATTGATAACAACATCATTTCTGTCTGTTGGAACCAGTGGGTCAGAAGAGTGTCTCAGAGAAAAGCTTGATGGCCAAGAAGGAGATTGGAACACAAAAGTGGAAAAAAACAAAACAAAAAAAAAATAACTCATGCATTTTTTCTCTCCTTTTGAACAGAATGATAAGACTCACTCTGTATATAGTTTGCGGATATGGCTACTACAGCTGGACCAATCACCCAACACTGTGGATAAACCTATTATTTTAACACTTTTCACACAGAACAGTACTAATACTAGACTATAATTAGGTAACATATTCTTGCTCATTATCCAGGGAGGCCGCAGTGGTGCACAGCAAGAGGTTCTCCAGTTCAATTCTCGGCTGGGGTGCCTTCTGTGCGGAGTCTGCATGTCCTCCCTGTGCTCACGTGGGTTTCCTCCGTGTGCTCCAGTTTCCTCCCAAAGACATTCAGTAGGTGGATTGGATACTCAAAAATTGGCCCTAGGTGTGAGTGTGTGCATGTGTGTGCCTTCTGTGGAAGGTTGGGCACTGGGCTGGCAACCTGACACCGTAAATTTCCACTGCCAATCATGAGCGGACAGATGATCCACTGTCTTGACCCCTAACCTGGAAAAGCCGAAAGAAGAAAAATTCTTTCTCATTATCCATATGCAGTTTTATAACAGAAAATGTATTTAACAAGTTCTCTCCTTTAAAACACAGTAGCATTTCAGAAATAGTACTCCGGTACATAAATAAAATCCTCAAAAGTCTCTGTTGCATGATAAATGACTTTCACATTTTTTTTCCTATTTATTTATTTGCCATTTGTTTACTTGGAAAGTTTGACTGGGTCATGAGGTACCTATTTTCAGCGGAGGCCCAGGGAGAAAAGCTCCAGATAAATATGGTTAACAGAATGAAAAACTAAACAGACATAATAAAGTCATAACATTCAAGCACAAATATGAAAACAACACATTAGTTTGCCAGAATGAGTACTTAACAGACATACTAAAGTCATAATATTCAAGCACAAAAAAAACTCAACAGACATTATAAAGTCATAGTGTTCAAGTATGAATTATATGGAAAGCCTGATAATGGGAAACTGCAGCATTATTTACATAATGTGTGACACCCCTGCACTGGCCCAGTAATCAAGGAGCCTCAATCCTCACCACTGGCAACAGTGGAGAACATAAACATTGGGAGGATGACAAGTACACACACACAGTAAAATGCAATTTCCCTTAAGAGCACACAGAGATCACAGTCAGTCTGAGGCTGGTTTCTCCCTCTTTCTCCAGATCCCTAATAAGACTCCCTCCTGGCACAGCTATAGGGTTGAGTGGCCAAACCAAGATCTCCAGTACCCTCAATGTCGAACCAGTGCCTCATGTCCCTGCCCAAGTAGCTGACACACATACGGTTAGAGGTTTGATTTACACACACACACACACACACACACACACACACACACACACACACACACACACACACACACACACACACACACACACACACACACACACACACTCCTGGGAAAGGCTGACACAGGTTTACTAGTTATGCCCCCTTCTGCCCAGACTATAAGGTAATTCCAACTGCCACCAGTCACTCTTTTCAGCTACTTTAAGGCCTTTAACAAAGGGTGTCCAATCGTACTGTGTAATGTTACTATTAATCGAAATGGTAGCTTGACCAAGCACCTGGCTATTAGGAGTGGCCTGTACAGTGTCAACAATAGATATGCAAGTACTCTAAGAGCTTAAATACGTCTCACAAATATCAGCCACAATGATAGGTTTAAATATATTTAATAATAAATAATAAAAGAACAAGACAATACTCAGTAAGTAATCAGTTACGTCAGAGTTCAGTTTCACAGGAAATATTTAAAACAACATTGCGGGATAGTCTCAAATAAATAAAGAAAACATCTAAGCTATACTTTACTATATTCCTATCTGAATCTAAAAGAGTTACTACTCCCTAAAAACTTACTTATAGCAAAGCAAGTGTGTTGAATGGATCTTCTAGTTGATATTGTTGTCAGGCCAAAAGACAGATACAAAATGCACTGTTTTTCTCTCTAAGAGAGTTCTTAAATTAATGCAAATATTACTGCTGGGTTAGCTTGGATGACATCACTTTTTGTCACCTGACTTTAGTTCAAAGCTAAACCCCAAGTGTCAGAAACTACCAACATTTAGCATCTCTCTGTGAAAATACATAGCCTTCAGATGTTTGCAAGTGCTAGAAGACATAAAACAATAAAAAACTTACAAAACAACAGAGAGTCCCCTAGTGTAGACATCCTGTCTCTTGTTGACTGAACCTGAAAGATAACTTTTATAGCACAGTAGTAAAACAATTTAATTTCAACTATTTTCTTGAAGTTTTGCAAATTAACCTTCTATGTTCTAGTTTCTACTGTTAAAAATATATACACTCACACAATTACAATAGTTTACATTTCTGTTCTGTTACATTTTAGCTCAGTACATAACATGCAGTTCTAATACATTTGTAAGACAAGCATATGAATCATGTTGATATTCACAAATGACTTATGATTATTTACAAAATTCTAGGTAGCTGGCTGGCAGTATTTTCCTTTGTTACAATCATAATGATTAGTAATATTCTAGAGGTCATGAAATATAGTAACAGATTATGTTGGTGAAAGTGTAGGATAGTACAAGTAGGAAAGGGTTGGTTGTGATAGAGGGGATAGTAGGAATAGATGTGGAAAAGGTATGAGTGTAACCTCAGTGGAGTATGTGTAGAGGAAGGGACGGCATGGTAAGTTAGTAGTAAGGATAGAGAGAATAGAGGAAGAAAAAGGTATAAATGTATCTCAGTCTGGGCTCATACAGGAGCAAATCCAAGCTTTGTTGAAGTATTATTTTATAGAGGTTTGGAAGGAATGAAGTTTGATAGTCAAAGGTAGGACATCCCATATTTTTGTCACAGAGCAGGAGTAAAGGCTTTGGCCTGGGGTTTTGCTAGGTTTATAAGCTGTGAGATGTTTGTCTTCAGACCTGAGATGTTTATTTGGGATATAAAAGTTGATTAATGGGCTAAGAGCAGGACAAGCTAGTGAGTTGTGGATGCCTTTGTATACCATAGTAAGTTGTATGTACTGGAGGTGGTGGGAGAGTTCATGCCATCTTAGGGAATGCAGAGCTTTACAGTGATGAGTTAGAGAGGTTGCATTTATGGCAAAAATTGCAATTTTGTTATAGCAGCTTTCTAGTTTTTTTCTTAGGGAGGTCTGTAAGTTAGTTAGAACTGGGGCCCCATATAACAGTGAGGGCAAGAGGTATGTTTTGGGCAGGGTGATTTTGGTAGCTACTGTGATGAAGTTTTTATTCCTGTATAGCATGCCTAGTTTTTTGTGATTTTTTTATACTGTTTTGTATGTGTCGGTCAGACTCGAGATTATAGTTGGTTGTGACACCTAGTAGTTTGTTATGCTGAACCAATTCAGTTTTAGTATTGTTGGCTGAAAAGATCTTGCAGTATGCTTTGTTTGAGCTATGGGGTTTGTGGGTGAAGAGAAGGAGCTTTGTTTTTTTGGGGTTCAGTAGGAGTTCAGCATTGGGGAGCCATGTTTCTATGGAAGAGAAAGCTTGCTGTGTTATGTGTTGTAGGTGAGTTAATGTATCTGATACACAGATGATGGAGTCATCTGCATATTGGATTAGTGTGCCTTCACAGGAGGATGTATGTAAGTTATTGATGAAGACATTAAATAGTAATGGGCTAAGGATGGATCCTTGAGATACACCTGTGGGGGTGATGTGATATGGAGAAATAGAGCCCTGCCATTTTACTGCTTGCTGCCTGTCAGCTAAGTAGCTAGAAAACCACTGAAGTGAGGAGGAGGATAGATCAATGCTGGAAGGTTCTTTAAGGAGTTTTGGGTAAGATACCATGTCAAATGCTTTTGACAAATCTAGAAATACTGCAGATACTAGTTTGCCAGTGTCATCTGTCATGGGCTTTCTTGAGAGAGTCCATGAAAGATAATGAGGGTGTTGAGGTACTGTTTGCAGGTCTAAAGCCATGCTGAGTGTGGGAAAGTAGGTTGATGTGTGTAAGATGGTGGAGAAGTTGTAGTTGCACACATTTTTCTAGAATCTTAAAGAAGGAGAACAAGATTGCAATAGGATGGAAGTTTGTGATGTCAGTGGAGTTGCCTCCCTTATGTAAAGGGATAATGTGTGATCTTTTCCATAGATTAGGGACATGTGATTCAGCTATAGCTGTATCGATTAAGTTGCTAACAGGAATGCTATTGTCTCTGTGGCAACCTTTAGGTATTCTGGTGGGAGATTGTCTACCGAGGTTGAGCAAGGTTTCAGTTTTTGTAGTATTTTTTTATTTGAGATAAAGGGGTGGGCTGAAAACTATGCTGGGGATGGTTTGTTTTTTCGTATAAAGAATAAAAATGATACTGAACACCACAAGAAGATGAAAACTTCTGCACAACTGAAACAAGTCCATGTGAAGTATAAAAATATATAACAATGATGTGCAGAAGTTACCTAGGCAGTCAACGAAGTAACAGTATCAAACAAAATATATCCAAGTTCAGGAAGAAAGTTCCTTGTCTCTTCAGACCAAATGTAATTAGCTTGAAGTGAGTATATATATGGTCATGATGTTACTAGTGCATTATGGTTTGAAAAAGCTGAATAGCGAAAGCGCTCACCTGTTTCTACAATAAACTGCAGCTAACAACTACTACCTGGTGTTTTACTGAAGAACTATTGCTGAAACTTGGATTTATTTGAGGCAGACTTGGTCTGAAGAGACAAGGAACTTTCTTCCTGAACTTGGATATATTTTGTTTGATACTGTTACTTCGTGGACTGCCTAGGTAACTTCTGCACATCATTGTTATATATTTTTATACTTCACATGGTTTGTTTTTTGTTTATCAGCAAGGGGTTGGCTGTGTGTGTGTAATGAGTGCAGTGTGTAGAGGTTAGGGGGTATTAGTAGAAATAGAATGTTGAGGTGGATGAGTTGGGTTTACTTTTAGGTTGGATATGGACTCTATAAATTATGTGTTGAGTTTGGTGGCTGTTTGAAGAGGTTATTGGGGTATGGAGGTATGGACTGGGATTATTTTTATTTCCTGGGCTGAGTAGTGATGTTACAGAGGAACATAATTTCTTAGGCTGTTCTTGTGGTTATCTTGAATGTAGGAATAGTATGATTTTTTGTCATGCAATATTTGTCTTTTTGTTTGATTGCAGAGTTGTCTGTACAACTGAGGCAGTCCATGCTTTGTCCCTGTCGTTCATTAGAATTTTACATGATTTGGTGAGCCATAGGGCATGGTTATTTTTTATTCTTTTTTTTCACTGAGAGCCTAGGGAGTTAAGAATGTTTAGGAGATGCTCATTAAGGAGAAGACTTTTTAGGATGGACCAGTCTATAGCTTTTAAAGATTCATCAATTAACTCTTTGCTGAATTTTTGTAGGTTGCGTATACTTTGGAACTTGCGTTACTTTGTGAGTCAAGGGTTAGTTCTGTAAGTATAGTCTTGTAGATCGTCACTTAAGGAGTCGGGGAGTATGCCTGAGGATGTAAAGTTAGAAGGATTTGAGACTAGTATCCAGTTCAGGGTGGAGTGTTGCATGTTATTTTTGCTATATCTGGTAGGAGTATTTATAAGTTGAGTAAAGCCAAAGAGGTTTATTCTATTTGTTGGGTGGTGTGAGGTTAGCATCTGCCAGTTAGTGTTAACATCCCCTAGGATAATAGTTTTGTTCAGTATTGTTTCAGATATCCAGGCTAGAATACTTTCTAGAATGGGAATGTTTTGCCCAGGAGGGATGTATAAAACAACTATGCAGATGTTCTTAGATGAGTTAGGTTTTATAAATTTTATAAGGATTTCGGCTGTGCAGAATTTTAGTATAGTATTCGAATATGCATGTTGATGAAGGGAACAGAGGGGATGAGGAAGTGATGGGTAGGTATGGTGTTAAGCAAAGGAATGCAGAAGGTCAGATGGTAGTGGATTTTGCAAAAAGGATGGACATGGCTGTGTTGAATACGTATTTTAACAAAAGGGAGGAGCATAGGGTGACATACAAGAGTGGAGGAAGATGCACACAGGTGGATTATATCTTATGTAGAAGGGCCAGTCTGAAGTAGACTGGAGACTGTAAAGTGGTGGCAGAGGAAAGTGTAGTTAAGCAGCACAGGATGGTGGTTTGTAGGATGACATTGGTGATCAAGAAGAGGAGGATGAGTGTGAGGGCAGCACCAAGGATCAAATGGTGGAAATTGAAAAATGGTAATTGTGAGGTGATGTTCAGAGAAGAGTTAAGACAGGCACTGGGTGGCAGTGAAGAGTTACCGAATAGCTGGGTATCTACAGCAGAGCTAGTAAGAGAGATGGCTAGAAAGGTGCTTGGTGTGACATCTGGAAAGAGGAAGGAGGACAAGGAGACCTGGTGGTGGAATGAAGAAGTACAGGAGAGTATACAGAGAAAGAGGTTGGCGAAGAAGAAGTGGGATTGTCAGACAGATGAAGAAAGTAGACAAGAGTATAAGGAGATGAGGTGCATGGCAAAGAGAGAGGTGGCGAAGGCTAAGGATAAGGCATATGACGAGTTGTTTAAAAGGTTGGACACTAAGGAGGGAGAAAAGGACCTGTACTTATTGGCTAGACAGAGGGACCATGCTAGTAAAGATGCGCAGCAGGTAAGGGTGATAAAGGATAATGAGGGAAACGTACTCACAAGCGAGGAGAGTGTGTTGAGCAGATGGAAAGAGTACTTTGAGGGGTTGATGAATGAAGAGAATGAGAGGGAGAGAAGGTTGGATGATGTGCGGATAGTGAATCATGAAGTGCAGTGGATTAGCAAGGAGGAAGTAAGGATAGCTATTAAGAGGATGAATGGAAAGGCTGTTGGTCCAGATGACATACCTGTGGAAGCATGGAGGTGTTTAGTTGAAATGGCAGTGGAGTTTTTAACTAGATTGTTTAATGAAATCTTGGAAAGTGAGAGGATGCCTGAGGAATGGAGAAAAAGTGTTTTGGTACTGATTTTTAAGAATAAGTGTGATGTGCAGAGCTGTAGTAACTACAGAGGGATTAAACTGATCAGTCACAGCATGATGTTAGGGGAAAGGGTAGTGGAAGCTAGGTTAAGAAGGGAGGTGATGATTAGTGATCAGCAGTATGGTTTCATGCCAGGAAAGAGCACTACAGATGTGATGTTTGCTTTGAGAGTGTTGATGGAGAAGTACAGAGAATGTCAGAAGGAGTTGCACTGTGTCTTTGTGGATTTAGAGAAAGCATATGACAGGGTGCCTAGAGAGGAGTTGTGGTATTGTATGAGGAAGTCAGGAGTGTCAGAGAAGTATGTCAGAGTGGTACATGATATGTACAAGGGTAGTGTGACAGCGGTGAGGTCTGCGGTGGGAGTGATGGATGTGTTTAAGGTGGAGGTGGGATTACATCAAGGTTCAGCTCTGAGCCCTTTCTTATTTGTAATAGTGATGGACAGGTTGACAGACGAGATCAGACAGGAGTCCCCGTGGACTATGATGTTTGCAGATGACATTGTGACCTGTAGTGAGAGTAGGGAACAGGTGGAGGAGACCCTGGAGAGGTGGAGATATGCTCTAGAGAGAAGAGGAATGAAGGTCAGCAGGACTACGACAGACTATATGCGTGTGAATGAGAGGGAGGATAGAGGAATGGTGAGGATGCAGGGAGTAGAGGTGGTGAAGGGGGATGAGTTTAAATACTTGGGATCAACAGTTCAGAGTAATGGTGAGTGTGGAAGAGAGTACAGGCAGGATGGAGTGGGTGGAGAAGAGTGTCAGCAGTGATTTGTGACAGACGAGTACCAGTAAGAGTGAAAGGGAAGGTCTACAAGAGGGTAGTGAGACCAGCTATGTTATATGGGTTGGAGACAGTGGCATTGATAAAAAGGCTGGAGTCAGAACTTGACGTGGCAGAGTTGAAGATGTTAAGATTTGTACTGGGTGTGACGAAGATGGACAGGATTAGGAATAAGTATGTTAGAGGGTCAGCCCAGGTTGGAAGGTTTGGAGACAAAGCCAGAGAGGCAAGATTACGTTGGTTTTTGATGTGCTGAGTAGGGATGCAGAGAATATTGAGAAAAGATGCTAAGGATGAAGCTGCCAGGTAACAGGAAAAGAGAAAGGCCTAAGATAAGGTTTATGGATGTGGTGAGAGAGGACAAGCAGGTGGTTGGTGTGACAGGGCAAGATGCAGAGGACAGGAAGAAATGGAAACACTTGATCTGCTGTGGTGACCCCTGATGGGAGCAGCCGAAAGAAGAAGAAGATTTGAATATGGGGGAAATTATCAAGTTGTTAGGGAAAACTATGGCTATTCCACCACCTTTTTTATGTGCTTGGTCTACCCTGATAATCCTGTAAACGGGGGTAAGAATTTCAGTACCTTTTATTTTGTCTGTATAATACCAAGGATATCTGGGTTAGAGTGTGTTAACCGGGCATGAAAGAGTGCAGTTTATTGCACATGCTCCTGATCTTAAGAGTGCTAGGTTTTAGTCTTTTTGTCTGTGTAGTAGGAATGGGACCTGGGTTGAGATGAATGTCCCTGCACACGTTTAAGGCCATGAAAGAATGTATAGCTGTTTTAGTAGTTTTAAGTAATTTGGGTATTTGTATTAGTTTTAGGTTGTATTGGTTAGTATTGACTGAGCACTTTAGAGTGGGAATAGAAGAAGATCAGTATAGAGATCAGTGTTGGGGTTACTTGGGAGAAGCTTGTCATGGAGGGATTGAATGGTGATGAGGTATGCTTTTGTAGTAGTGTTGCTGGAGGAGTTGTTAGGGTAGAAAGGAGAAGAAGGAAGAGAAATGATAGACATGATGAGTAAAACAGCATTATTAGAGCACAGTAAGGTAGCCTAAATGGAAGTAGAGGTAGAACTAGGGCTGTTGGAAGTGAAGCAGTTATAGGGGGTAGAGTATAAGTGAAAATACTGTGGGATATTTGTGTAGAAAAATAGGGGTGTGGTCAGAGTAATATGGGTGAGGTGTGGGAGGGGGATGTTGTGTAGTAGACTGATTGGAGTGTAGTTGAAAGTGGAGAGAGTTTGCAGGAGGTCGAGCTAAAAGAAGCACACATTTATAAAAGAAGAGTGGTAGGTTGTTCTAGTCCATAATAATATGTAAACACATAAACAGGAAATCTAGCACTGATTAAATGTTAACCAGTGAAATCTGACAGCCATAAAACTTGTTTTAGGATTTCTTCATAATATAACAAAACTAACTGACATGTCAGTGTACTAGTAAAAGCTTTGTTTACTTATATGAGATTGTGCAAGCGATGGTTTTCACAATACAAAATATAGTGTCAAAAATGCTCTGTTACCATATTCATAGGCTAGGGTAAGTTAAGAATCTTAGATTTTCTACCTAAAGAACAGGGTTATGTTTTGCACAGTTCTCTGAGAAAACTATCTGGGATGAATCAAGGGCTGCTTTACAAGTACTGTCTAGAGAAAAACGTTCCACAGTTTAAGCTCAAGGATATTTTATGAGAAGTCAATCAACCTAAACAGCATGTAATTGGGAAATGGCAGGAAAGTAGAATACCTGAGTAAGGCTTGTATATGCATAAGGGTGATATTCAGAATCTGTCATATAACATCCAGATGGAAGACATGAACCCTAGATGACAGAGTGGTGCTCCTTGACTGTGTGCTTTACTGCTCTGGGGCAAAGAAAGACAGACAGGTATAACTTGCTCATTTTTGTGAGCGTTCTCCTTGAAACCCTTCAAACTACACAAATCATCAGATGTGAATATCACAGTATTCAAATACTTCAAATGTACTAACCTACAACAATTCTGTGATGAAGTGTAACCCTGAAAATGTTGACCTGGCTAGTAGTTATGACAATAAATTATATGCTCACTTAGATAAATCTGTTAACCTGACAGTCTTTACTAAAACTAAACAAAATGGGAAGTTCAAGAGCAAATCAGCTAGGCTGTCCACATGCATAAATAAAGAATGTGATAACAGAACAATGATTCTTAGAATATACAGCAAAATCCACAAATTAAGGTTAACATAAAAAAATTATTGAGGGTAATGAAAATTGCCATCAGGAAAACAAAGGCATCCCACCTCCTTAAGCTGCCAGTATAACAAAACAGAATCTGAATAACATAAGGGTGTTGCTGCTCAACACTAGGAGCCTTAACAAAAATCTCCACTCCCTACAAGCATTCCTTACCTAGGGACGCATTGATACATGTGTCATCTTGTCGACCTAGTTCAAGACCAATGAGAGTGCTCCATCAGAGCAGTATTTCAATGCCTACCACACATTCAGGCCCATGGCACTAAAAGAAACCACTAAAGGCAGTGGTGTTTCCATGTTCTCAAAAAAAAAAGTTTCACCTCCACACTTGTTAGATAATGACCTAGAACTCCTTCACAGTAAACTTGCTGTCAACAAAATCTCTTATCATAAGATAGCTAACTGTAGGATGCTGTCTCTCACCCCTTCAGCCCATGCTCCCACCTAAATAGTATGGAGTCCCCATGCATTTAGCCAAACACCATTCTCCTAGGTGACTTCAACTACGCCTCCATTAACTGGGGGACTTACACATCCCCAAGCATGTATGTCCAGAATTTTCTGGACTTAATCAATACAGACTCCCTGGACCAGTTAATCTGCATCACAACCAGGGGTAAGAAAATCCTAGATTTTGTACACACCAATATGGGACAGCTTTTCTCCCCACCAGTTGTTAACTTCCTTCCTGGTTAAATCAGACCACAAATCAGTCACATTCATCATAAGACTGAAACTGAAAGCTTAGTCTATTACCTCAGGATTCAGAAATTATGCTAAGGCTATTCTACTAAAACTGAGTGATGACCTGGATAAATTCAAAAGCCCTTTCCAGCTTGATGACCCCACTGCTTATGCCGAATCCTTTACTGCCATATTCTATGCACATTTAAATAGCTGCAAAGATACAGCTGCCCCCTTTCAAAGTAAATATAACACCAAATGTAAAAATAAGCCCCTATGGTGAAACCAAAATATAAACAGGTGCTATAATAATAGAAAAAAAAAATCATTACATGTAAAAATAAGTTTAACTTTCATGATGCCAAAAACTGTCTTGCTAAATTTAATAAGGAACTCTGGATTCTGATCAATTCAACCAAATACAGATATTAGATTAAAAAAGCCACTCAGGTGAAGGATAACCACAAAGCTACACCACTTTAGCTATATTAGAAACCTCAGAAACAATTCCCAGCACTTCATAGAGCTAATAGAAAAAAAAATCACTCACTCACTCACTCACTCACTCACTCACTCACTCACTCACTCACTCACTCACTCACTCACTCACTCACTCACTCACTCACTCACTCACATTTCTCAAGAACAAGTCCTCAAGGCACTATCCAAGGCCAAGAACACTGCTTCTATGGGACCAGGTAACATACCAGGAGGTATACTGGTCAGATCCCCTCCAGAGGCTGTTCAATATCAGCATCCAAACAGGCTTCATGCCATATGAATGGAGGACAGTAACAGTCATCCTCCTGCACAAAGGTAGGGTGTCAACAGATCTGGATAATTATATACCCATAAGCCTGACCAGCCTCTTCTGCAGGGCTATGAAAAGTATTATTATGGAATTAATAAATGAGGACATAGGTAACGCACAAACTCTCAAACAAAGCCAATTTGGATTAATCAAGGGCAGTTCCTGCCTACTTAACATGGTCAACTTCTTTAAGGAGGTTACCAAAGCAATGGGTGAGAGTAAATCAGTACATACCACATATCTAGACCTTGCAAAGGCATTTGACAGCATCACACATTCATGTATTGTAGAGAAACTCTTCCAGCTAAATGTAAATACCTATGTAACCCATCGGATAGCTAATTGGCTCATAAATAGAACTCAGGAGATTAGGGTGAGTGGGTGCTGCCTCTAAATCCATCAAAAGACTTGTCACTAGTGGTTTGCTCCATTGTTCAGTCTTCAGGCCATTTATCTTTAGTATTTGTTTTGTCTCAGAGATCTAAGCAAATGTTCAGTATTTATGGGTGACTAAGTTTGAAGATGACTCTAAACTTGGTGTCATTACTAGCTTAACAGAGGACACCAAGATTCTCCAAGAAGACCTTTCTCAAACAAATAGCTGATGTCAAAATCATGGACTGAAGAAAGTGCCAAGAAATTTTTGATAATATCCTTTGGCAAGAATGACTTCCCTGGTAACTATCACATCGGCAGCACCTTCCTGGAAGTTGATCCCGCAGTCAGGGATCTGAGAATCTATGTAGACAATAAACTGTCCTTTGATCACCATGCATCCACTATTGTAAGGAAGTCCATTTTTTTCTCACAGCTTATATTTAAAGGTATACATCCAGATCAAAGGATGCAATCATTCAACTGTAGATGTTTAAGGATCAGGTATGTATCACTGTGGAATCCCACTTCTATGAAACCATCTTCCACTTCATATAAACCAAATACTTCACTTACTATTCAAATATAATTTGGACAATGGATGAGAAACTGCAAATTCACTCCTAGTTTAGCACCTGTGTCCACCACATATTGAGGCAACAAGTAAATGCCCCAACATAGCCATTTTATACTTTTCTGTGGGTTACTTAAGCAATAACCCACGCCAGGGTGTGGGTAATGCTGGATTTACCCACGGTTGGTGTGGTTTGGTCATGAGGTTGAAGCCAAAGTAGCCAAACAGAGACAACCTGGGTAAATCCAGCATTACCCACACCCAGAAGTGGGTTATTGCTATTATACAATGACATTATTTAAGAAAAAAAATATTTACTTTTCTTAAATAATGGCATTGTCTAATGCCTCCGTGCTGCCCTTCCGCAGCTGTCTGGTATTCTGCGGCATTTCTGATGTACTGCGCATGTGTATGCTTACGCAGTACATCAGAGCTGTGGGTGGAAGCAACGGAGAAAGCAAGATCTCTGTTGATTTTTACAAAGTGTCTCGCTATGTTAAAGGAGTTTAACATAGCGAGACAGCTTTAAAATAAGCAACTGAGAAAGGAAGATCTCAGTTACTTTTTTTAAAAGCTGTCTCGCTATGTTAAACTCCTTTAATATAGCGAGACAGTTTCTAAAAAGCAATGGAGATCTTGTGTTCTCCGTTGCTGTAAAAAAAAAAAAAAAGACTTATACTAATGGAAAAAGTCCGGGCAATCGGACCTTTTTCCATTAGTATAAGTCGGATTTACAACGTGCATGCTGACCAATCAGCATGCACGTTTTGGAATATTAATGGAGGGTCATTGTATAATCATACACAAAACACAGGGGCCAAAAAGTTATCATGGAAATGCAAGGTTCAGCTTTTTAAGATCCTCAGAAATCAATAGCCTAGTAAGTAGCTATGAACTTATGAATCTATGAACATACCCTGGCTGCCTGCTCAACAGCAGTAAACATGCAGTGGTGGACGCCCTCCTACAGCTATTCAACCTGAGCTTAGCCACTGGCTTTGTCTCCAAGATACGGCATACAGCAGTTATAATGTCTTTTCACAAGAGCAGTCCCACCAGGGGCTCATAGGCTCAGAGGTGTATAGTAGGCTATCACCGACAGGGGCTCTTGTAAGCCTAACCATGTAACCACAAATCTGATTTATATACATGGTGATTTCTTGACTGCTGTTGTCCATCAGAAACATAGGACCCAGACCAGGGGTGAAATTCCAATTGTCCATCTACTGGTCCAAGTTGCACTTAAAAAGGGATAGGAAGGAACTCTGCTTCACATGGATGGGGAGCCTGTTCCGGAGAATGGGAATTCCCTGATAAACATATCTGTCTCTCCAACATGTCCTATTTATGTCGCAAGCAAAATTTAGGTCTTTTAGTCTAGTAGTTCTGATGCTGTTTGTTTTGCAAAAGATTCATCAAAACAGGGTCCAGGGTTTCCCTGTATGCCAGGAAAAAAATCACTCCTCAGGAGTCTATATGATACTGAGAAAAGAGTCAGGGCTTTAAGGCGATCAGTATAGGACATTGTGTTTACACCCTATAACCTTTTTGTAAGGAATCTTTGTGGATGTTCCATTTGCTGCATATATATGGTCAAGTACACACCGAAGGGGGCATTTTACTCAATGATGGGTCTGATCATGATCGAGTACAGTGGTATGATGACCTCTTTGGACCTTGATTCCATGCCCTTGCTTATAAGTTGAGCAACATTGAAAGATTTTCTTACTATCTTGGACACATTGTGGTCAAAGGCTAGGTTACAATATTCATGAGTAACTAAATCCTTGACTAGTGAATCAACTTTTAAGGGTATTTTAGTGATGACTTAATTACTTGGGGTGTTAGACCTCCCAAAGTACTATAATGCCTTTCTTGGTATTAAGTTTTAAGCCATGGCTTTTGCATCAAGAGTTTGTCTGTAATACACCTTCCTGAAGAGCGTTCTAATCTTGTGTGTGTGGGGGGGTTACAATGACTACTCTCAGTTTGCAATCATCTGCAAACTTTGTCAGTCAAAGGCCTTTGATATTGGCTTCGACATCCAAGAAGTAGATGCCAGATAGGAGTGGGCCCAGCACAGAGCCCTGGGGGACTCCACTGGTGAACAGCCTCTTTGTGGAGGTGGACTCACCTATACTAACCTCTTGGGTCCTATCAGTGAGCCAGCTAGCTGCCTAGTGTGTTATAAAGTGGTTTATACCTAGTTCTGTAAGTTTCTTGACAATGTGAATCAACTTTTAAGGGTGTTTTAGTGATGACTTAATTACTTCGGGTGTTAGACCTCCCAAAGTACTATAATGCCTTTCTTGGTATTACGTTTTAGGCCATGATTTTTGCATCAAGAGTTTGTCTGTAATACACCTTCCTGAAGAGCATTCTAATCTTGGGGGGGATACAATGACTACTCTCAGTTTGCAATCATCTGCAAACTTTGTCAGTCAAAGGCCTTTGATATTGGCTTCGACACCCGAGAAGTAGATGCCAGATAGGAGTGGGCCCAGCACAGAGCCCTGGGGAACTCCACTGGTGACCAGCCTCTTTGTGGAGGTGGACTCACCTATGCTAACTTCTTGGGTCCTATCAGTGAGCCAGCTAGCTGTCTAGTGTGTTATAAAGGGGTTTATACCTAGTTCTGTAAGTTTCTTGACAATGCTCAAGTGGGATATTGTATCAAATGCTTTAGCCAGATCTAGGTAGGCAGTATGCACCATTTTCTGTCATCCATTGCCTTAGTGACCTTTTGAAAGAAGTCCACCAGATTCAGTATACATGACCTTCCTTTAACAAAGCCGAACTAGGAAGGATCCGGTGTCTGGAAGTCTCCTATGTTGTTGTTGATAATTTCCATGATAATTCTTTCCATGGCTTTGCAAATAAGACTAGTCAGACTAATGGCTCTGTAGTTTCCAGGATATGTTGAAGGTCTTCCTTTATGAAAGGGGCTGACCATTGCAATACTCCATTAAGAAGGCACACAGCCTGTTTTAAGACTATAGATAAACAGAGACTCCAGGGGTCATGATAAGTCATATTTTAGACTATTCAGGAGACATCCTGGGATGTTATGGGGTCCAGTAAGGCCATGTTCTTGGCCTTAGTTCATGCAGCCAGTACTTGCTCCCTAGTTATAGTTGGAGAGATTATGCCTGAGGGTATTTTTGAGGGGATTATTGGGAGTGAGGGGGGTTAAAGTTTAAGCTGAATTTGTCCTCGAACAGGTTTGCTATATCTCCAGGCTCAGTGAATGTGACACCATTAACCACCAGTTCAACACATTGCTGTGTACTGCACTGAGGCTTCTGACATAGCTGTAGAAATCCTTATGGTTATCCTTCACCTGGGAGCTATCTCAACATTAAAGTTGGCTTTGCTTGACCTAATTAGCCATCTTAGTTGCCTATTTACTTTGATGAATTTCTATCTTTACGGGCATTACCCTTCCTGATTGTTGTCATATTTTTTCCATTTGTTATACATACTATTTAATTTGGAATGCCACCAGGGCAGTTTGTTTCTAAGGCAAGTCCTGGGCTTAGTTTTGGTAGGCACAGCAGCCTCTGTGCAGCCATTGACATGGCTGTACAGAGTTTGAGTAATTCAGCACAGGCACTGAATTTTGACAATCCATCACTTAATAAAAGGTAATTTGTTTTGGAATAGTTCCTAGATGTTACTGGTTTTAATGGGATTACAGAGTTGATTTTGATTTCAAAGGACACAACTCTATGGTTGGACGAACTCTACCACAAGAAATATGAACCTGCTCCAGCAAATAAACAAATCACAGCAGAGAGACAGATTGATCAAACAATGATTATGTCTTCTCTGGAACAAACGTCCACTCCATATCAAGAAATGTGAGACACTGTGTTCCTTTTAAAAGGAGTTAGACAGTTGGCAGGACATGGAAAACGTAGCCCCTGGCATGACTTAACCAGACTCCTTGGGAAAGGAGGTGTCTAACGGTGGGTACTTGCAAGGCATAAATGACCACATGGCCTAGATATCTTGTATTATCCATGATTCCAAGCTTTGGTTGTGGTTCTATACTTCAGTTTACATGGCTTATTATTTATGCCATTCATTTTAGCTTTTATAAATCTGTACTAACAGTGGTTACTATCCCTTATTGTCCAAAGGTATTTTAAAGTGTGGATTTATAATATTTTGTGATATCATTTAACTTCATTCTCCTGTGTTTTGCACTTCTTGTCCTAAGCATGCTCATTTGTCATAGAGTTTGCTTATTTGGCACCTATCTTACTGAAGTGTGGTATGATGCTTAGTCCCTTTTACACAGTCCGACATAAAACAAGCCCACTACACAGGACGCAATACCTACATTGTACATGTTTGACATTTTTTTACAAGAGTTTGAAATTCACTTAGTGGCAAATAGTACAAGTGAATAAATAGAGGAATGACAGGACCTCATGTTGGATCACAATTACTGTTTTTTTCCATTTTGAAGAATAGAACAAGACAATCTTGTGCAGTCACGGTGCTTAGCACCAAAGTTGGTGGAGGCATACGTCCCCTCAGGAGAATGTAATAGCACATCATTTGGCAGTGCTACCAAGCAGAAGGGTCTGCTCCCAAAGGGGGTGAGGGTAGGTTACACCCCACAGGGCCAGCAAACTTGTCTGCTCCCTACCACCAGAGTTTCACAGGAGAAATAAGGGCTGATCAGGATACTCAGATGTGAGTGAATAAGCTGTAGATCTCTAGGGCACATTCCAGCCTGGGAATGTGAAGCTCCTGTGCCCCTGGAACTAATAGATCAACTGGATGTTGATAGTGGGTCCAATGGATAAGGTCTGGGGGGGGTTCATGTACTGTATATGACTCTTCTAAATAGTAATCTGAATTCTTAGTGTAAATACATGCTTTACAAGTACTCTGCTATTCTCAGGTCAGGTTGGGATGAATGTATTTTATTGTCTTCAAAAGTCTTCAACCTGGATTTCTTGTATGCTTGTCTCCATCATTCTTTAATGTCAATGTCTCTAATAGGCTGAATCAAACCAAAAATAAATGAAAACTGTGTATTGGTTTTATATACAGGGTCACATAAAAAAATGAGCTAGTGTTTCTACTGAGGTAGTATGTGGCATGATTCTGTATTCTCTTGGGAATACTTTGAAGCTACTGCTTCTGAGATATATTTTTATGTTGGCCTTTCTTAGTGTTGTTTGCAGAGTTTCTGTTCTTGATAAATATTTAAACTAGCCATTTGACAGTAGCCACAGAGGTATAACACCCCTCCCATGCCTAAAACCTATGCAAGTAAACAAATTTGCAACCTCTTGCCTCTTACACAGAAGATGAATTTCTGTACCAAGTATGTCTGGAATACCACCTATGGAAAGCACCATATCTGTAATAAGTAGACGTCAGTGGTGCAGAAGGTTGTGGGTTCTATTCCCACACATATCTCTCAACTATCCAGATTTTCTCAGAATGTCCAAATTTTTGCCTCATAGTTTTGGCCTATTCCTCATAGAGTTTGTGGTTTTATGGCAAATCACAGAGGACTGAAATAATTAATTAAATAAACACTCCAGGTAGATGGATTGGTGACACTGCAGTGCAGTATGGGGGGGAGGGGATTATTGTACCCCTGAGTGTGTAATCCTTTGGATGAGACATTATCTTGAGGTCCCATCTGCTTGAGTTGGTGGCAGTGCAAGTGGATTTAAATGACCTCAAGGCACCTTCTGAAAAGAGGGAAAATTCCCCAATGCCTTGGCCAAATTTCCCTTAGTAAAAATACCGGATGGGATTCATTAACACCTACACTAAGTGTATAACACTGTGAGTGAATAGATAACAGAAGCACAACATCCACTTTTTTCCTCATAATTTTAGTTTTCCTACTGATTTTCTTGCAACCCTAAATATAAAGAGGGGATTCATAAAGGTTCCCACAATGTGTAGACTACATCTACACTTACTGTAATCTTTATGAGTGAACTGCACAAAAATGTGGTAAGGATGTTCTTGAATATAGATTGTGTACACTTAGTGTAGGTGCTCATGAATCTGACCTTCCCCTGAAAAGAGGCAACTAGCCTAGTGGGACTAACCCAGTCAACAAAGGAAAAATAGAAAAAATAATTAAAAAAAATAAATGAAAGTGGAATAACTACTGATAATATTCTGCTAATTACAAAGGTCCATAACATATGTAATTAATTCTACTCATAGTATTGCTGATAATTATATCATAGCTACTGAAACTGATTTGTTACTGGAGTACCTATCTGGCTTGTTAGGTAATTATGTAGTGTAGCTTGTATATATTTATTAGAGGGATAAAACATATTTTGCCTCTGATAAGTGTTTGACCATTCCTGGGTTTTGTTTACTAATTTTAAATAACTAGTCTAGGTGATCTTCTACCTTTTGACACAATTAACTCATTATGACAACTGGCTTATTTCTAAGCTTTTTTATATTTGTGGCTTCACTGTTTATCTTATGTCATGTGCTATTCTGGCAAATGTCTCACTATGTAAGACAAGATCTCTACTGGTTTCTAATTGTATCTCTCTTGGAGTATGTGGTTTAGGAACTGAATGTAAATCAACACGCTTCACATTGTTCTCAACTTCTCTGATTTATTTGCCCTAAATTGTTCACTGTTTAGATTTCTTGATAACAAAATTCTGCATTTCTTTTTCTTTCTACATTTTTTGTAAACTATCATAGAAAATAATGTAGAACCTTAACCTCCAACTTTTGTTTTGAAGGCAGTTTGATTTTGGATATTCTGTATTACTTCCTAAGGTTAATGGTCTGTAAGTGCGAATGTATATGCATGTGCGTATGCATATGGGTAGTGATGAATGTGTTCACTGCTCTATAATATAACTAGTTCCTCCTTTTCAGACTGAACATACTTCCTTTCTAGAATGATCTGGCATACACCACTTATGTGCATTGGTCACTGTGATCCTGTCTGAATATTCTATGTATACCAACAGGAATGGCATCCAGGAGTTTCTTCAGTGGGGTCAAAGTAGCCATAATTTGTTCTGCAATGGGGCATTTCTTTATTTTATTACTGCTTAATTATGTTCTTATCCAATATAATGATTTAATTGTTAAATTCCTTAACAGTTATGTTGTGATTTAAACATATGAAATAAATATTGAGCAATAATTTGCACCCCTCAACAGACTTCTAACACATATGGACTGTTCTGGAGTTAGTACACCATGTATGCTTCAGCATTCTTTGTGTCAGATCGTACCCTGTCTTTTAAAAATACAGATCCATATAATGGTAGCCTCAATTTATTAAACAGAAATGCTTCCTTAATGTTAGCTCACACTCTTTAAGTCTTTTAAACTCTAAGCATAAGCTTGAATCAGGATCTTGTTGATTCTTACTATATAGTGTTATGGCATTACCTAAAATTATTTGGCAAGGTGCATAATGACATGCATTTAAATATTTTTCTGGAATATCATAGATGCTAAATCCACTTGAATGAACAGCAACTTGTATTTTGTGAAACCCATGTGAGATTATAATGTGATAATGGATCTTCTTTTATGATGTACTTTAAGCTGATGATATTTTGCTGTTAAGTCCAGTTTGCTGAAATGTTTGTGTCAGTCATTTTCAAAAATATTTCATCATCTGTAAATTCAATGTCTCTCTGTTAAGACTGGAGTGCTAGAGTGTTGTGTTTCAATACATATTCTCACCTTGTAAATACTGTTGGTCTTTTGAGGCATAGCTATTGGTGACAATCATGAAACCAAACCTGTTACCTTTTCAGTGATGTCTGCTTTCTACTATTATATGAACTCCCAATCCATTTTGATTCTGATGTGAAATAGAATTCTGTTGCTTGAATGATATATTGTTTAAAGTGCCATATCTATTTTACTTCAAAATGTTTACTTATTAATTCCTTGAAATAGCTCTATGTATTATTGTTGTAGGTTTTCTAATACCAACTTTTCTCTGGGGATGTTCTCAGTTGAATGTTAGATGTTGAAATTATACTGAATGATGTGATGTAGATCAACAAGAATGTTTCTGTTCTTATTTATACAAAGAAATCATACTTGACCCTTTTGTGTTTGCTGGTACTCTTATAGGTTCATAGGTGATTACTCAGAAAACAACCCCAAGGGGCTTTTAAAGCCTAGCCATGCTTCCCACATGTATCTGTCAAGTTTGATACCCTACAGTTATTTTAAAGGTATATGTAGATGGGAACATGGGTGATCAAACATTTATAGGCTGCCTCTCTCTAATAGAGACATAGGTGCCAGAGCATGGGTAAATTTCTGATTTCCCATCCACTGGTCCAAGTTATGGTTGAATAAGTGCAGGAAAGACCTCTGCTTCAATGGCTAGGAAGCCTGTTCCTCACAAGGGGTAATCTCTGAGACACATATCTGTCCCTTTAATACATACAGTTTAAGAGTCACAAAATTTAGGTGATTCTGATGCTGTTTGTTTTGTGGATATGCAACAGGTCCGTCAAAGTGAGATTGGAGGATGCTTTGTAGGCCAGACATAGATCACCTCCCAGAAGTCTGTAGGGATAGGGCCTTGAGGACATTCACATAGGACATGTTGTTTGTGCCCGGTGTTTTTTTTGTGAGGAACCTTTGCGGTTGCTTTAGTTGTTGCATATGCCTGGTGAGGTACATATTAAATGGGGGTATTGTATTCTATAATTGGTCTGATGAAGGCCGAGTACAAAGGAACAATGACATGCTTGGACCTGGATTTCATATCCTTGCTTATAAGTTGCACAACATAGAATGATTTCCTTACTAACATAGGCACTTGATGGTTAAAAGACAGGGTATTTGCCTACATGCTTTCCCAAATCCCAGACCACTGTGTCTAGGCTTAGGAGTATATTATCAATGTAGTAGTTTCCAGGAGTAGCTGTCTTCCCAAAGGACACTATTATGAATTGGGTTTTAGAAAGTGGCTCTGACACCAGTTATTGGTCTATGTCAGGCCTTCTTGGAGGGTATTTGTATCCTTGGGGATTCTTTAACTGCATTAAGTTTGAAATAATCTGCAAACCTGGTCAGCCAGGTGCTCTTAATGCTCTTATGAATGGGGAAATTAGTTTTGAGCTATATGAATTTTGCATTAACGACCAACCTAGGATAGGGGTACTTTTTGGAATTCCTAAGGTCCACAAGTCAACCCTAAATCCACCATTTAGACCTATAGTGTCGGCCCCCCAATCAGTTACAGAAGGAGTGGCTTTGTTTCTTGATGCTATTTTGGGGCCTGTTGTCTCTACACAACCTTCCTTTATTTGGGACTCCTGGCATTTTCTCAAAAAAATTAATCACTTTGTTATCACTTGTGGTTTTAACCCCAACAAACAGATTATGTTTACTCTTGATGTTGTCTCCCTTTTCACCTGTATTCCCCACCACGAAGGGGTTGAAGCTATTCGAAATTTTTTAACCACCAGTTGTTCCAATTTTACCAACAATATGGTCTCTCTTTTATGTAGGTTACTAGAAGTTACTCTAGAGAACAATTTTTTCCTCTTTGGGAAGACATATTACCGGCAAAAAAGAGGGGTTGCTATGGGTTCCTCAGCAGCACCAGCTTTTGCTAACCTGGTTATGTCTTGGTGGGAAAAACAATTTCTTCCTGTCTTGGTTGGCAAATATAACATTTGTTTTTTTTGTCGATTTATGGACGATTTATTTTTCATTATTGACGGGGACACCACCACCGTCAATGAGTTTTATACTGATATTAATTTGCTTTCGGACTACTTAAAATTTACTAATGGAACGGAAGGGTTGAATGTCAACTTTTTGGATGTCTCCCTTAAATGGGATTTTGAGGAAAATAGATTACACAGTTGTATTTTCCGGAAAATGACATTCAATAATGGGTACTTACACTACAAAAGTGGGCATCCCAAGCATATCACTAATAACATTCCCAGAGGGCAATTTATTCGAGCAAGCCGCATGACCTCTAAGGATGCGGACTTGTTCCATGAATTTGACTTCATTACTTCCCTATTTATTAACAGGGGTTATGATCAATCAATCCTTGGTAGTACCAAGGCGGATATTTGGTCCAAAAGGGATGACAAATATTTTCCACTATTAAACTTGAAAAATAATGACGCGATTCTTTCTTCTAGGAACGACACTAATAAGGAGATGAATGCTAACCTAATTTGTTCCTTGGAGATGAGCTCGGATTGTTGGGGCATTCAAAATATTATTAGTAAAAACTGGGGAATTATTAAAGGTAACAAGGACATTTTCCATACCTTGGGAGAAAAACCTATGTTCGTTCAAAAAAACGGTTTTAACCTAAAACGGATTTTGGAAAATCAACAGGGTAAGAGCTTAAATTTAGTGCCCCATAAGAGAGGCATGTATACCTGTAACCAATGTAACACCTGCCGTTTCATCTCCACAGGTCCTTACATCTTAGTTAGTACTTTTAATAGGACCTTGGAGGTCCCAGGTTATGTGAACTGTAGCACCAGTGGGGTTATTTACATCGCCTTATGTTCAACCTGTACTGCGTTTTACATAGGGATGACCACCAGGGAGCTTAAAATTCGAATTAGAGAGCATTTGTATTCCATAAAATCTAAGGATGAAAAGAATGCACTTTTCAAGCACTCAATAGTTTGCCCATCTTTTAGTAAATTTTTGTTTTCTGTCTTAGAAGTGGGTCAGAAGGACATGAGGGAAGGTGATTTTAAAAACTACCTTTTACAAAGGGAAACACATTGGCAAATAAAATTAAAATCTGACACCGCCCCGGGTCTAAATGAGACCATTAATATTAAGTGTTTTTTAAAACAGCGAAAATTAAATGTAAACAAAGCTGGAGGTTTAATTTATTCTCACTTTGTTTAGGGATGAGTTACAAATGACAAAATCAACTAATGTTTTTTGTGTTTTTTTAAAAATAGAGGAGTTTTTAATTGTTTTTAGGAAGCTTATTACCTAATTGTTTAATTAATCATATGACTCTATTGTAGTATTTAATGGAGAGCTTCTGCTATATGTGTTTATTCTGAGGAAGTCTGTTACGAAAGCGGATAATAAACCAGTATACGCTATTTTCTGCTGTCATCATTGCTGTGTTGTCTTGCCTTACGTGGACTGTGGTTACTATGTCAGGCCTTCTTGGAGGGTATTTGTATCCTTGGGGATTCTTTAACTGCATTAAGTTTGAAATAATCTGCAAACCTGGTCAGCCAGGTGCTCTTAATGCTTGTTTTCCTTCAGAGAATCATATGCCAAAAAAGAACAGCCCTAGCACTGAGCTTTGTGGGTCTCTGCTAGTGACTGGCCTTTGTGTGGCGGTAAGATTGTTCTGAAGATTGTCTTCAGTGTTAAAAGTTTTTCACTGTGTGCATTCTGACTTGTGTAATGAGTATGACATATCACAGATCAGTCTGTATAAATGTAACATCTTTCCCTATATTAACAGCTGAACCTTAGTTAGTGGTGTTTAAGGCTCCCCTTTGAATGATCAATGCACATTCATTCGTAACAGCATTATCATTTACAACCAGTCAAGAAAATGCTTCCACTCCATCCCACCCACAACATCGAAATAGGTATTTTTGTACAGTGGGGCAAGCCTCCATTCACCCCCCCCCCCCATATAAGGGCAAGTCCATCATATTCCACAAATATGCACACAGACACACACACACACACACACACACACACACACACACACACACACACACACACACACACACGCATGCACACATGTATATAAAAAATATATACTAACTTCATGACAGCACAACTGTGGGGGAAGGAGGAATCATCACCATCATCATCATCAGCATCATCAATTCCCTTTTTCTCATTTTTTTCTATATGGGGTTGGGGTGTCGCTTGCTTCAACTGTTGCAACATCTCTTGATTCATTACCACTTCCCTACAATCTTCATCATGTCTGACAGTCACAGGTCTCTCACACAGACCATCTATCTCTTCGCATTACATCCTAATTTCCTCTTGCCTTCTTCCTGTCTGTCCTAAATCTTCATCATCAAATTACCTTCTGTTATTCTTCACATGTGACCAAACTACCATAATCTGTTTTCCTTGAACGTCTTTACGATTAGGGCGACTTTGGCTTTTCCACTGGTGTCTTTATTTCTTCATCTGCTCCACAATGTACATCTTCTGACAGATCTCAGGAACATCATCACATCCAGCTTTTGCAACTGCTCTGCTTTTACTATCCATGCTTCTGTGCCTTACAGAAGCACTGGTAATACCCCTATTTTGTAGACAGTACCCATTACACTCTGTGCCAGCTGTCTACAGCTCCTCTAATTCAAGTTTTGGCATCCTCATTCAGACTTCCCATCTCCTCAAACACCCCTCCCAGACACTTGAAGCTGTTAACCTATTCCACAATCTTCTCTTCTATCTCAGTTCTCAGCTTCTTCTGATTTCCTCATTTGCTGCCATGACCACTGTTTTGTCTGAACACAGTTTCATCCTATGTACTTTCAGTTTTGGACTCTATTCCCCTATCATTTGCTGAAGATCCTGTTCAGAGTCTGCTAGTAATGCCACATCATCTGCATACAGTAGCTTTGTTGATCTGTCCCCTCTGACCTGTTTGCTAATATAGTCCATCAACAGTATGAAGATCAGTGGATGCAGAACTGAACCTAGACATACCCCCAACTCCCACTGGGAACCCGTCAGTGAGTTCAAATGCTGTTTATGTATTTGTGCCATTGTGCCTTTATACATGGCATGTACTAATTCTACTCATGTTTGTGGAGCTTTGAACTATCATAGGACTTCTCAAATCAGCTTTCTTGTGACCTTGCTGTATGCTTTCTCCAAGTCTAAAGCAGATAAAAAAGCCACAAGGAGGTTAACTGGACCACACAGGAAACAAAGTAAATCCAAGCGAACAAACCAGCAGTCCAACCATCTCAATAAAAAAGTTTATTAAGAGACAAAGCTTTCAAGTTATCAAAACTCTTCCTCTGTGTAATTCAGACTAACTGCAAGCCAGTTTAAATAGTCAAACAATTAAAAGCCAGCTTATCAAAACAAAGTAACAAATCACATGACCTAAAATATTGATAAAATGGCTAACAAAATTTAAAGAACATAAGTTTGCCTCTCTTTTATTATAGGCCTAGCACTATTAATAGAGTTAAGACCCCGGGGGTTGTCCGCTCTAAAAAAATCCAAATCTAGGAATACCCAGTTGGACTCTTTCCTCATCCTTACTCTACTATCTGTCTCATTACAAACGTTGGGTCAGTTGCACTGTATTTTGATCTGAGTTCAAACTACTCATCGCCTGTCTAACTTTCTACTGCTCTGCCTATTCATTTATCAATCAGCCTCTCCAGCACTTCCATGCAGTGTGACTGGAAACTCCCCATTAAATCACACAGTGGTCTTGCACAAATAGTGATCCTTCTGTACTTAAGAAATTTAACCTTTGATCTGTTCCACTAGGTGATAACAAGTAACTGTATTCAAGCAGTCAGAACTCAGTTAATATGATCATTGATCATCTGTAGGGGAGTTATGCTTAATAATGCAGGTAGTGCATATGTTACATTATCTTAGTCTTTACTGACAGATCACTTTTCCACTGGCTTATTTGTTTGCTATATTTGATGTGTCTTTACATTTGTTTATTGATACAAGTTTCTTTGTGTTGGTTTATAACATCTGTTTTTTTTTTCTGCCTACATCCATTCATAAAATGAGATTTTTTTCTCTTTTGCTGGACATTCTACTTTGTGAGGAAATTTAGGATCTCTTTATATTTGCTGAAACATGGTTTACTGAAATGAATTTCACATAAAGGTTTTTACAGAATGTGAATTTCAGTCAATAGGATGTTATATATTTTTCTGAACTACTTATTTATTTTAACTTGGAAGTAATAAGGCCATGGAATCATGATTTTATTTCTTCAGTATGGTGTGACCTTGAATTCAAAATAAGTGTGGGCTGTGGAGGATCAGGGGGCTTGTCTCCTCTTCAGAACATTTTTAAAGATTATATTTGTTGAGTCAGAGAGCTATTTCTGAAAAAAATATTTTTTTTGAATGAGTTACATTTAGGCACGTTACATTTTTAAAAGAAGCATTAGATTAAGTAAATAGTGTCCACAGTTCCTACATTTTAGCTTCTGTAATGTTTTGCTGGCTTATGTTGATTATTACTCAGACTGTCTCTATTAATGCTTTCTGTAATTGTTTGTGGTCACAGTATGCACTTGGGCCCCTAACGTCTGTGTTTTTTTTTTCTTTGGTTCTCTTAACTTGCATTTCTGAAAGTTCTTGATAACTGTGAAACTTGCTAGGTAAAGCTGCACTATAACTGTTTTTGATGTCTTGGATTATAGTTTGTACACTTACTTTATTTTCTTGTATTTGGCTTTTGTTTTATTCAAGAGTTGTTTTACTTTAAATTTGTTTTTCTTGGAGATTCAAAAAATTCATGCTTAGGACCAGGAAATAAATGTTTGTGTGTTGAATTCTTTGATTGCAAATGGATTAACTGCATCTGAATTTTGAAAGGAGCTGAGAAATAACATTTTGATGTAAGGCAAAGAGAACAGGACAGGGTTTAGTTTCTTGAACTGCCAAGTAACACTGTTATGTGACTGTTTTTAATTTCTTGGTTTATAATTTTATGCTTACATTATTTTATTTGTTTTGCTTTGTTTTATTGCAGTGTTATTTTATTTTACATTTGCTTTTCTTTGATTTATTAAAATTCCAGGTTATTGCCAGGAAACACACATTTCTGCTACATTCTCCCAGATCAGAAAATGCAGGGAGCACCTGAACTCTCCATATGCTATCTTCTTGTCTTGCATGCCTTAAATAAGGTCTAAACTGCTTGATGCTCACTGGCAAGTTCTTTTTTTTTAATTTGGCCAATGATTCCAAGTGTGAGTGATGCAGATATTTACTTAAACTAGAAGCAAAGCCTTTGTAATCCTGTATAATTTGAATATAATGTGACTGTAATACTCTAATGATTATATCAACATTCACATAATACCTCCCTCACAAAATGAATGTAGCCATTCTGATAGTAAATGTACTGTAATGTTGTGGAGCCAAATTTTCTCCCAAGGACTCAGCTGAAAAGAAACGATCAGCCCAGTCAAACTATACCTACCAACATGTGGAAATCATAGGTTCATAGGTTCATACTAGGCTATCTGCCCTAGGGCATTTATAAGCCTAGCCAGAGTGTGTGTGGCTTTCACCACCCCTTAGGATGAGAATACTATACCCATTAGTTTGCTGTGCCTCTGTCCAGCAGTGATACAGAGATGATTCCCGGGGTAAACCTACGATCTCCCATCCACTCGTCAAGATTTCTCTTGAACAGAGTCAGTGAGGGGCTCTGCCTCACATGGACTGGGATTCTGTTCCATAGTGTAGGGAGTCTCTGGGTGATGAATCTGTCCCTCCAGCACGTCCTATTTATATCCGTGTTGAGGTTTAAGTCTCTTGCTCTCGTGGCTCTGGTGGATTTGGATTTTTTGAGGTGGAGCATGTCCATTAATTCCGGGTTGGACATGGCCTTGTATGTCAGGCACAGATCACCTCTGAGCAGACGGTATGTGACTGAATAGAGCTGGAGTTTCTTCAGTCGGGCATCGTATGACTTATGTTTGAGCCCCTTTATCCTTTTGGTGAGGAACTTTTGGGGTCTTTCCAACTGCTGCAGGTGTCGGGTAAGGTACATTCTGAATGGGGCGTTGTACTCAATCATTGGTCTGATAAGTGAAGAGTACAGGGGTACAATGACCTCTCCTGATCTGGATGTGAATCCCTTCATGATCAGGTGGGCAATGTAGAAGGTCTTCCTAACCACTTTGGCAATGTGAGTGTCAAAGAGAGGTTACTGTCAACTTGGGTCCCCAGGTCCCTGATAACTTCTTCCGTGTTTAATGGATTACCACCTATGTGGTAATTAGGGGTTACCTTGTTTTTCCCAAAGGGTATGACTATACATTTTTGGCATTTAGCTTAAGGCCATGGCTCTGGCACCAGTTATCCATTTCTATGAGACCTCTCTGGAGGATGTCTGTGTCTGATGGAGTGTCAATTATGGTGCCCAGTTTGCAGTCATCTGCAAATTTTGTCAGCCACAATCCCCTATGTTTGCCTGCACTTCAGAAAAATAAATGCCGAACAAGAGGGGCCCAGGACTGAGCCCTGTGGGACACCGCTCGTGACCGGCTTAGAGTCTGACATGGCACCAGCAACTCTAACCCTGTGTGTTCTGTCCTTGAGCCAGTTTGCAACCCATCTTGTGACATATGGGTTTACATCTAAGCTGGTGAGCTTTTCTATGATGCCCGAGTGGGGTATTGTGTCCAACGCTTTTGCTAGGTCAAGGTAGGCTGTGTGAACTGCCTTACCCTCATCAATGGCCTTAGTGACTGTTTCGAAAAAGTCGACCAAGTTCAAGAGGCAGGATCTGCCCTTGACAAAGCCAAATTGGGTAGGATCCAGTGTCTGTAGGTCCCCAATGTCTTTATTTATGAGTTCCATTATGATCCTCTCCATAGCTTTGCAGACAAGGCTCGTCAAGCTTATGGGGTGGTAATTTCCAGGGTCCGTAGAAGCACCGCCTTTGTGGAGTGGGACCACAGTTGCCGTACGCCATTCTTTGGGTACGTATCCTGTAGTAAGGCTAAGATTAAACAGCAGCTTTATGTGTGGTTTTAGTTCCTCATTGAGTTCGTGTAGCACACAGCCGGGGACACCGTCCGGTCCCATTGATGCTGTGTTTTTTGCTTTAGAGAGAGCAGCTCTTACCTGGGCATCTGAGATGTTTGGGAGGCTAGACTCTGGTGGGATAGATATTTCTCCTTTTGGGGGGGAGGGAGGGGAGAAATTTGCACTGAACCTGTCTGCCAGTATGTTGGCAATGTCTGTGGGTTCAGTGATTTTTTATCATTTTGGACTAATTCTGAGCATATCTGGGAGTTTCCACCCAGGTTTCTAACATAGCTAAAGAAGGCTTTATGATTGTCTTTTGTGTCATTAGCAATTTTTCTCTCAAAGTTGGCCTTGGATGATTTTTTGAGGGATCGTAGTTTTTTGCTAGTATTGATCAGAGATGCCTTCCCTTTTAGGGATTTTGCTCTGTCATGTAGTAGCTTTCTCCTCTTGTTGTAGAGTTTGTTTATGGCTGGGGTCCACCAGACCGGGCGCCTGCCTTTTGTGGAAAGGGTCTTGATTTTATTAGGGATTGCTTGATCCATACATTCCTGGAGGTGCTCGTAGAAGGCATTTGTAAGGGTTTCAGCAGCATGGGTTGTGGTTTCCACTGGCTCGGGGGCCTTGAAGGATACCACTCCAGTCTTAAGAAGTGTGAAGTTTGCTTTTGAGAAGTTCTTCACTGTGGTCTTTTTTGCTGGGGGTGGGGGCGGGATGTGGATCTCCAGTGAGATTAATTTATGGTCTGATCTCACCAATGAGGGATATACTTCCGGTGTGGAGCATTTTGTCCCCATGTTTGTGATGATCAGGTCTAGTATATTTTCTCCTCTTGTGGGAATGGTGACTAGTTGTTCCATAGCATTTGAGTTTATGAACTCAAGGAACCTTTGGGCTAGGGTGTTGGGGCTTGAGTAATGTTCCCAGTCTATGTTTGGGTAGTTGAAGTCACCCAATATGATGGTGTTTGGAGAGACATTCATACTCTCCAGTGTCTTCAGGAAGGCTGTGTGGGTTTCCTGAATTTGAGAAGGTGGTCTGTAGCATGTTACAAACTGTAGGGCAGTTTTACCTATGGTTAATTGCACCTGGATGGTCTCCGATGCTTCGTGCATTGCCACTAACCTGGAGGTGTGGGTATCCTTTATGAATATGGATACTCCCCCTCCTTTTGTGGTTCGGTCCGGATTTTGGGTGCGGAATGCATGATATGAGGTATAACCTGATAGTGCTGGGGTGCTCTCAGGAGCCTTGAACCAGGTTTCAGTCACCGCACAGACATCGATGTTCTCCATACTGAGGAGGGCTTCGAGGGCGTGCATCTTGAGGTTTAGACTTCTGGCATTGAGCAGTATTACCCTTAGTTTTTCTCCATTTTTGTTTTCTAGGGCGGTAGGTTTATCATTTGAGCCTTGCCTAAAAAAAGGCACTATGGGGGTGGCAAGAGCCTTTGCTAATATCCGGAAGCCCAGGGGTGACAGGTGCAAGCCGTCCCTTGCGAAGCAGCGTGGCTTGTCAAGCATGTCATCCCAGGCAGACAGACATTGGATAACCCTTAGAATGACACCAGTAATTAAGCCAATTATTAAAGCTGATCATTTTGTCTCTGTATTGTGGTATCATTCTTGGTGAGGGTAGGATACTGCTCAGGGTCAGGGTCATACCGGCCTGGGCTACATAATCTGAGAGCTCCTCTATGTCTCTTTTCATGTAGTCCAGGGAGGTACGTCTCAGGTCGTTCACACCGGCATGGACAATGACTGAGTCATACTTGTACTTGCTGTGGAGTGACCTGAGTGCTTGTGTTATGTGGCGGATTCTAGCGCCTGACAGGCAGCTTACTGTGATCTTTTCCTTGTTCAGTCTGGTGAGTGGGACGTCAGTGTGTCTGACTATGGAGTCACCTATAACAAGTGTGTCTGGCATTGTGTTTGGCCTTAAGGGCTGTGACTGTTTAACACACTGACTTTGAGAACTATGTGTTGCATGTCTTATGTCTTGAGGTGGCAGTTGCTTGGGTGTCTGCTTTGGAGGCCTCTGTAGTTTTGGTAGATTTTTGATCAGTGCCTCCGAGTATGTCTTTGTGTGTTTATGTGTTTGTTTTGCAGTTGTGATAGTTCTATGTGAAACTGGGTTTGTGGTGTGCGTGGCTTCCTTCTCCTCCTGTCTGGTCTTGCCAGTCCTGAGTTGAGAGAGCTCAGCCTCCATTTTGGCTATATAGCTGCATCTCTCACATGTATTTGTGTTTTGTGGGAGGAGTGGGTTGTCTGTGTACATGAGGCAATTGTAACATTGCCTCAAGATGCCCAGATTCACCAGCTGAACTCAGATAAAATACAATAAATAAATAACTGATACATAAATCAATAAATAAAGCTGTCTGCATGTAAAATGGTCACTGAGTTCACCTCTGTCTTCAACATAACTTATATTGTGATATCAGCTTGTTTACTTTACAAGTCCTCTAGTCCCATTACATATTTAGCTCATACACCACACCATCTACACACACAGAGTCATCAGACACCAGTCATAAGGAAACAAGTTAGTAACATAGCTGCTAAATCTGTCATGAAAACAAAAACAAAACATATTGAAAGAAACCCTCATAACTGGTGACTCTGTGATTAGACAGATTCTGCACTCGCAAAACTGGATAAGGAGAGTGCTACAGTGACCTGCTTCTCTGGAGCTAAGATTAGGGGGTGTAGTTAGGGTAATTAAGCATTTCCAGGGTTCTCATACTTATTTTGACTTGCAGTTATCTATGCTGGAATTAATGACACAGGACAATCCTGAATCCCTCTAATGCAAAGGGATATGATTTATGCCCTTATTTAGTCTGTTACATCCTTTACTGTTAATGAGATTCTTCCTTCATTGAGAATGAACTTAAATATGTGGAAAAGATTATTGGTTTCAACAACTAGTTTAGATTATGGTGACAGTTCAGGAGGATTCAATACAACTGTTTGCAACAGATGGGCTTCATCTCTCCTCAGAAGAGATTAGGTTACTCATGGCAATCAGTCTCCAGTGTAAGGTTAGGTTACAGAATAGACTGTCTCCCAAGAGCATTTTGAGGCATGGTCATATTAATGGACATTCCTAGCTAATACCCAGAGTTAAGGTGAAGGTGGTGCTTATCAATGTCCACAACCTAAATAATAATTAAGCTGTTGAGAGGCTTATTTTGCCTTTGAGGGAATCATGATATGTGCTTTCACAGATGTGATTCAAAGACCCTTCCATCATTCCATAAATAACTGGTTACAACACGTTTTCCACTCATTCCTATACACCAGACAAAGAAGTGGTACATCCATTTTCATAAATCAATCCTTTTAAAGAAAGGTTGTAAAAACAAGTTGTGGGCATGAAGTACTCCATAATCAAGTTATAATATACAACATAAACTAAAGTTTTGATAATGTGTTATCACGTTCTTGGCATACCCCTTCAAGAACAAGACTGTTTCCTTAAGAAAAATACTTTTCTGCTAAATTATCCCTTCATTGACTAGGGAAAATATGTCTTAACCAGTATCATCATCATCATTAACCTCCCCCTTTTCCCCATGTTTTACCTGGGGTTGGGATTTCACATCAACTGTCATCATCTCTCTTCATTAATTGTCACTCTCCTACTTTCTTCAAAAGTTATGCATGACTGTCACAGGTCTCCTTTTACACAACCTATCCATTTCTTTGCTGGACACCCTTGTTCCCTTTTGTTTTCTTCCTGTCTGTCCCAAATCTTCTTGACCAGATGCACCACTGTGCGGATGGCACAGTGGTGCAGCAGTTGCGTTGTTGCCTTACAGCAAGAGGTAATCTGGTTCGACTCTCGGCTGAGATACCTTCTGTGCAGTCTGCATGTCCTCCGTGCGTTCATGTGGGTTTTCTCCAGGTACTCTGGTTTTCTCCCACATTACAAAGACATGTGTCTGAAGCGTTTCTCCCTGTGCTGAAAATTGGCTTTGTTCCAAGTTGGACTTTCCCAGGCAACAAATGTTAAATAAAATAAATAAATAAATAATCTCCTGCTTTCCTACATATGTGCCTGAACCACCATAATCTGTTCTCTTTGACCTTCTTTACAATTGGAGCTACTTTAGCTTCTGCTCTGATGTCCTGATTTCTTCATTTGTCACACAGTGTATATCCTACCACCCATACCAGACATTTCATGTCCATCACCTTTGGCTTCCTCAACTGCTCTGCCTTCACTGGCCATATTTCTGTACCATACAGTAGTATAAGTCCCACCACTGTTGAGTCATCTTTAATCTTCAGCTTCTTTGACATTCTTCTGTCACACACTACATTTGACACTCTATGCCAGTTGGCTGCACCCCGTCTGATTCTAGCTTTGATCTCCTCATTCAAACTTCCCTTTCCTTCAACAACCCCTCCCAGATAATTGAAGTATTAACCTAGTTCAATACTTTCCCTCCTGTCTCAGTTTTCAGTTTCTGTTGATTTTCCCCAATTGGTTCCATTACAACTATCTTATCTGTATTCAGTTTCATCCTGTGTGCCTTCAATTTTGTATTGCATTTTTCTTTAATTTGCTGAAGCTCTTGTTCAGAGTCTTCCTACAATACCACATTGTATGGATACAGCAACTTTGTTGATCTATCCTCTGCAACCTTTTTACTAATGTAGTCGATTAACAATATGAATAGCAGTGGGTTTAGATCTATATCCTGATGCACACCCACATCCACTGGGAACCCCTCTGTGAGTCTGAACACTTTTCATATGTGCGTCATTGGGTCCTTGTATAGAGGCTGCAGTAATTCTACCACTGTTTCCAGGTTTGTGAACCACTGCAGGACTGTTCAAATCAGCTTTCTTGGCTCCTTGTCATATGATTTCTCTAAGTCTAGGGATGCCCAGTTGGATTCTTTCCTCATCTCTGGTTTCTTTTCAACTATCTGTCTCACTATAAACATTGGGTCAGTTGTGCTACATCCTGATCTGAATCTGAACAGATCATCTTCCATCTTACTTTCGACTACTGTCTACTTGTTTATCAGTCATCCTCCTTACTCTAGTTTTCACAAACTTTCATGCAGTATGACTGGAGTTAGATAACTCTGTACAGCCTACAGTTGTGAATGTCCACTTTGTTCTTGTACACTGGCACCAGAATGCTTTTTCAACAGTCATCTGTTATACACCTTTCTCTCTGTACTGCTATAGGTACCCTCAGGAGTTTTTTATCCCCTACCTCACCCAACAACGTGATCATATCTGCTGTGACCAGAATGAGCCTGTTGCTTTCCCTGGCTTCATTTTCTTTAGTGCTGTTCTTACCTTTTCTAGGGTGGGCTCATTTTCTTTATCTATCATTGTATGCTGTGCCTGGGGCAGTACAACTTCTGTGGGGTTTTCTTCATTCAGAAGATGATGGAAGTACTCCTTCCACCTGCCTTTGATGTCATGTGGGCTGGTGAGCAGATTGTTGCTGGCATCCCTTATGAAAGATGTCTGATGGCTATCTTCTTTCGCTTTCTAGACTTTGTCTTACAAACTAATAGAGTTTCTTTATGCATATCTGCAGAGTCATTTTCCAAAACTCAATAGAATGCTTCTGATTCCTTAGTTTTTGCTGTTGCATCTGTTCTCTTGACCTCTTAATTAGCCAGTTGGTATTCCTTATTAACTTGGTCTGTCTATTCTGTCACTTTTCCCTCCAGTTCTTTCTTTTGATGACTTTCTGGACTTCTACATTCCACCACCAGCTTTCCTTATGCACCTTATTTCCATATCTGGCTCAGCCACATATCTCTTCTATAGTCCTCCATATGCTGTTTTGGGGTACTGCCATTCCTCTTCTGTTGCATGTATTTCCTCCTTTTTCATGAGGCACTAATGTCCTGAGTATTTCCTTAAACTCTTGTGCCTTCTCCATAGCTGTTTTTAGGCAACAGGGGCCCTGCAACCACAGTAAGTTAACAAATTTTAATATTTTGCTACGTGTCTGTCAGACAAAATGAAAGTTAGTACAGCAGTTGAGGGTACTTAATAAACCAGGTGGGTAAAGATAACTCATAAGATGAGGAATTCTAAGGATTGGCACCACTTCTTCTCCTTTAAAATGCAAAGGTATCTCTGGTTGGTGACAGTATTTTGCCAAGCAGCAGGCTTCATAATTTTATAAAATGCTTTACTTCTGACATAATGCCCTTGAGTTAGTTAAATGCTGTTGGTGAGCATTCTCTCCTCTAAAACTAACATCATAGCTGGTGATAATAATACATGTTCTATCTTTTTATACAACAGTACAGTGTCACATGGCAAGTTTTGCAAATGTTTTTATCATGATAACATGCAAATCAAAATCCTACAATTACACCCAGAAAAGTATGTTTGCCTCTACAATGGGCTTTAATCTGGACAGTACAAAGTATTGTTATGAGTGTCATGAGTAATTATGACACATTAATGATTAACACTTTGTGACCATTCATCTTTGATTACTGTGATTGGTTTTACAAGATCAAGGTTGTAGTCTATTAGGGATTTATCCTTACCCTTAAGATAAACTTTCAGTGTTAGTATGTAAAAGTAGCAGGGGTGGAGACCACATCCCCTAATGTTGAGGGAGCAGGGAAGTCATGAAGCTTTCTTTTGCAAAATGCATTTTTTATGATTTTTGCACTGTCATTGACTGATTTACATTAGGAGATTGTGCTCTTTTCTGGTTGTACTTGAGTGTCAGTCATGAAACAGTCACATATAAGTCATGTATCCCACTGATACGTTTACTGTCTGTGCATCCCTTGAGCCACACTTTGCTCCTTACAAACTTGATTATACAAAGCAGTGCTACTGTCAATGTCTTCTGGGCAAAATCATTTCTGATATGCAAAGCTCTGCTGTTGTCAATGCCTACTGCACAGGTTCATAGGTTCATAAGTTCATAGGTAGGAACTAGGCTATCGGCCCTGGGGCCTATACAAGCCCAGCCAAAAAGGTATCCTGGCTTTTGCCACCCAAGAAAATTATTTTCATGTGCCACTGTTGAGCAGAGCCAGAAAAGTGATCCCCAGGGTGAATTTCCTATTTCCCATCCAATCATCAAGATATTTCTTGAAGAGTGCTAAGGAGAAGCTTTGTTTGATATATATAGGTAGTTTATTCCAGAGTATGGGAAGTCTCTGGGACAGGAATCTATCCCTCCGGCATGTTCTGTCTATTGTGATGACAAGGTTTAGGTCCCTAGAGCATGTAGCTCGGAGGGATTGGGATTTTTTTAAGTGGAGCATGTCCAACAGTTCTGGGTTTGACATAGCTTTGTATGTTAGGCAAAGATCACCTCTGAGTAGGCGATATGTGATGGAGTAAAGCTGGAGTTTTTTGAGACGGTCTGCATAGGGCATCTGTTTGAGGCCAGTAATCCTCTTTGTGAGGTATTTCTGCGGCCTTTCCAGTTGTTGTAGATGTCTTGTGAGGTACATACCCATACCAAAAGGGACGTTGTACTCTATAATGGGTATAATGAGTGATGAGTAGAGGAGAACAATGACCTCTTTTTTTCTGGATGAGAAACCTTTTGTGATGAGGTGTGCCACATAGAAGGATTTCCTGACTACTGTGGCGATGTGATTATCAAAGGAGAGACTACTGCCCATCTGTGTCCCAAGGTCTCTTATCACACTTTCGGTGTTAAGTATACTACCGCCTATGTTGTAGTTCATGGATACAGAGTTTTTACCAAAGGGGATGACAATGCACTTTTTGGCATTGAGCTTGAGGCCATGGCTTTGACACCAGGCATCTGTCTCAGTGAGGCCCTTTTGTAGGATGTCCACATCGTTAGGAGTTTTGATTATGGCTCCTAGTTTGCAGTCATCTGCGAACTTCTTTAGCCAAAGACCTTCTGTGTTAGCCTGTACTTCAGAGAAGTAGATACCAAACAGGAGAGGACCCAGGACTGAACCCTGTGGTACTCCACTTGTCACTGGTCTGAAGTCGGATTTGGAGTATGCCACTTTCACAGTGTGGGTTCTGTCAGTGAGCCAGTTGGCAACCCATCTTGTGACATAGGAATTTATACCTAGTTTAGTGAGTTTATCTATAATTCCAGAGTGGGGATGGTGTCAAAAGCCTTGGGAAGATCTAGATAGGCTGTGTGAACCACCTTACCCTCATTTACAGCTTTGGTGACTGCTTCAAAGAAGTCTGTCAGGTTTAGGAGACATAATCTACCTTTTACAAACCCAAACTGGGTGGGGTCCAGAGTTTGGAGATTACCAATGTCTTTGTTTATAAGTTCCATAATGATACATTCCATGGCCTTGCAGACCAGGCTCATCAAGCTAATGGGGCAGTAGTTCCCGGGGTCTGTGGTGGCTCCCCCCTTGTGGAGTGGGATAACCGTCGCTGTGCGCCATTCAGCAGGCACAAAGCCTGAGGTGAGGCTATGACTGAACATGGTACTTAGGTGGGGTGCCAGTTCATTCTGTAGTTTGTGTAGAACACAGCCTGTGATGTTGTCTGGTCCCATGGATGCTGTGTTCTTGGCTTTGGAGAGTGTGTTTTTTACCTGTGCAGCCATGATTACAGGAACTTTGCATTCTTCCGGTATAGAGATGGACTCTTTAGGAGGTGAGAGGGGATAAAGTTAGCACTGAACCTATCTGCCAGGATGTTGGCAATATCAGTTGGGTCTGTATATTTAGTGCCATTGTGCTATAACTCAGAACAGATCTGAGTGTTGCCATTGAGATTCTTGACATAGCTATAGAATGCTTTGTGGTTGTCTTTAGAATCAGTGGCAATTTTGTTTTCATAACTAGCTTTGGAGGATTTTATCAGGGATCACAACTTCTTACTGTGGCAGACCAGGGAGCTCCTCCACTCATGGGATTTTACTCTCTTTTGCAATAGTTTTTTCCTTCTGTTGTACAGTTTGTTTATGGCAGGGGACCACCAGATTGGCTTCCTTTTTTTGGAGGATAGCATCTTGGTTCTGTTTGGGATAGCACGATCCATACACTCATGTAAGTGCTTATAAAGTGCAATTGTGTAGGATTCAGTAGTCGTAACTGTATTGTCCATCTGCATGGGTGTCATGAAGTTCTCCACTTCTGTCTTAAGAAGCATGAAGTTGGCTTTGGAGAAATTTTTTACCATGGTTTCCTTATTGGGGGGGGGGGGGCAGGATGTGGATATCTAGGGTAATTAGCTTATGGTCAGATCGGACTAATGAGGCGTTGACTTCAGGTGTGGAACACCGGTCACTCATGTTGGTAATGACTAGATCTAGGATATTGTTGCCTGTGGTGGGTGTGTGGATAAGCTGATCCAGGGCATTAGAGTTTATGAATTTCAGAAAGCATTGAGCAAAGGTGTTGGTACATGAATAGTTTTCCCAGTTAATGGTGGGGTAGTTGAAATTGCCCATTATTAGGGTGTTTGGTTGAACCCTAATATTTTCCAGTACATCAAGAATAGAGGAGTGGGAATCCTGGGGCATGGTGGGGGATCTGTAGCAAGCTACAATTGGGATTGCAGTTTTGCCCAGAGTTAGTTGCACTTGGATAACCTCGGTTGCATTATGCTGAGCAACTAGCCTGGAGGTGGGATATCCTTAATGAATATGGATACACCTCCGCCTTTGGTGTTCCGGTCCAGGTTACATGGCCGAAAAGTGTGGTATGAGTTATAGCCTGGTAGTGCAGGGGTGCTCTCTGGAGCCTTGAACCAGGTCTCAGTCACTGCACAGATATCGATGTTCTCCATTTTAAGGAGTGCCTCGAGTGAGTGCATTTTGAGATTTAGACTTCTAGCATTGAGTACCATCACCCTCAATTTTTGTTGCCTGTTCCTGTTATAGTGGTGAATTTGTCATTTGAACCTTGCCTAAAAAAGGCACCATAGGGGCGGCAAGAACCTTAGCCAGTATCCGGAATCCCAGGGGTGACAGGTGCAGGCCATCTCTGGCAAAGCATCGTGGTCTGTCGACCATGTCATCCCAGGCAGACAGATACTGTATCCCTTTAGAATGACACCAGAAGCTTAGCCAATTGTTGAAGTCAATCATTTTGTCCTTGTACTGTGGCAACATTCTGGGTGATGGCAGAATGCTACTCAGGGCTAGGGTCGCCTGGGCTACAAGATCGAAGAGCTCTTCCATGTCTCTTTTCATGCAGTCCAGGGAGGTACATCTCAGGTTGTTCACACCAACATAGACAATGACAGAGTCATATTTGTACTTGTTGTGGAGTGACCTGAGTGCGTGGGTTATGTGGCGGATCCTGGCACCTGACAGGCAACTGACAGTAACCTTCTCCTTGTTTAGCCTAGTGAGTGGGACATCAGTGTGCCTGACTATAGAGTCACCTATGACTAGTGTGTTGGGTACGTTGTTTTGCCTTATTGGCTGTGGTTGAGTGGCACACTGAGACTGCGGGCTATGTGTCATTTGGGTTGTGTTGGAGGGGGTGGAGGTTGCTTGCATTTCTGCTTTGGAGGTCTCTGTTGCTTGAGATTATTATTGAGAACCTCCGCAAATGTTTTTGTGTTTCTATGTGTGGATTTTGGTGGTGTAGATTTAGTGAGACTATGTGATGAATGTGGCATGGTGCAGGCGTTTACCTTCTCCTCTTGAATGTCAAGTTCAGTCTTGGTTGGAGAGAGCTTTATCTCCAGTTTGGCTAGATAAGTGCATCTCTCACAGGTTGTAGTGTTGGGTGGTAGGAGGAGAGGGTTGTCTGTGTACGAGGCAATTTCTACATTGCCCCAAGATGCCCAGTTTCATCAGATAGACAGGAGAGAACACTGGGAGCTGACCCTTGGACATGCCTGAATAAAAAACTATTTTCCTCTAGTTAAGTGAGGAAAGTGAGTACAAGAGCGTTTTTTCTCTAAGCAAGTGAGGAAAGTAAGTACCAAAACTGTTTTCCTCTAGGTAATGAGGAAGGCTGAGTGCTGTAGTAATTAGTAGCTTATTTACTGCTTACAAGTTCTGAACAAGTGTTGGTCACGAATAAGCAAATTCAAGTGCTAAAACTAAGAATCTGTATCTGAACTAATCTAGTTACAGGAAAGGGGGGGAAACAAGTGCAAATGCAGGGTTTTAAATCAGAAAGTTGATAGATGGAAAAACTGTCCAAATGACCAATAACTAAACTTTCTGGGCCAGAACCACTCCTTATGTGGTAGATAAGTTACCTAGTACTTACCACTCCTACTGATAAGCTAAAAGGCTTCCCTCCAACACAGAAAGCTTGGGGGGTGTGGGGGCTCAGAAGCTTACATACAGTCCTGGATACAGCAAATCTGAATCTGGACAACACTAGTTACAGGAAAGGTAGGAAACAGGCTTACATTTTTTTTTATATATACAAAAAGTAGCTAAAACAGCAGTAAAAACAATTCAAATGCAGTGCAAGCTAGCACACTTGAGTCTGTAGCAATGTTAGACCAAACAGTTTAAAAAAAATGCAATTAAATTAAAAATGACTAAAAACAAGTGCAGAAGTAGTCTATTAGGTAGAATGCGGTAAAGAGATGGGACTGGGGGGAGTGTCCCAGATCAAATCTACAGTGGGGGTGGGCAACTGCAAAAGCCTCCAAATTTAAACAAAACAGCAATAGGGAGGATGGGTAGGGAAAACCAACACCTTCAGCAGAGATCTGAAAAACTATACGGTGAAGCAAAAATAACTGCACAACTCTGAAGTCAGCCAGCAATGATATAAAATTAGTCAAACAACAATTAACAGTACACAACTCTGAAGTGCCAGAAAAATATACTCAGCTCTGTATATCTCCAGATAGTTTGAAGAGCACTCTATCAAGACACAGGAAGGCTCCAGATAGACAGAATAAGGAAGATAAATTACAGCACACATTTATATTAGCTTACCAGCTCACAGATCCAGTATCTCAGGATTGTGCTTGTAGTCTTTTTTGTCTCTGTCATTATAAAATGCAATGCACAACACTATAGTTCCAACTTGAATTTTTTTTTCTGTGTATGCCATTTTTGATTTTATGAAACATTGAAATGCAACACTGGCTACAGAGATGTCAGTCTGCAGTGATTTTCCATATTGCCTCTATACTGGGGTTCCTAGCATGGGAGCAAGAGCCAACTGGATGGGTAATCATCCAGATATTGATGTTGCCTCTGCCTTCACTGGCACCGCATTAATAACAGCACTACTAAGTAGGTTTTAACATTGCCCCTGGGGGCTGACATGAACACCTGTATCATTGAAGGGCTTCCCAAGCCTCCCCATGTATGTGCAACCATCTACACATAATGACAGACACCATCACATATTATTAGCAGCATAGACTGATGGGTGCATCACTGGTTTGAAAACACCAAGTCCATGTCGTGGGTCCTTCCATTCTCTTAGTATTGATAGGCTGCTGATTGATACGTTATGTTCAGCCATTTGCCATTTGATAAAAGACCTAATTTTCGATGGGTTAATGTACATTCATTTGTTGCTAGCAATGTATGTCCCGTTTTTTAAACACTTTGTGTTGCTTCTTCATTGTTATAATTCAGAATGCAAAATGTCTAAACTGTATTTTAGACTCCTTCATACAACTCTGTTATATACCACAACATACTTTCCAGAAATTCTTGTCAAGGAAGTTCTCAACATACCTCTCAAAACATTCTCTGCAACTGTCCACTAATGCTAAGTTAATAATGCCTAGCAAGCCAACATTTTACTTTGACAAATGCATGCTTTTATGTGTGCTTAGACTAAATGCAAAATGTTCAAAGAATACATGCATTAACTGTAAATCAATACTAAAAAATACTGTATCAAACTATGCTCACATGTGTGCCTTTAGCATGTACAGATGTGTGTGTCTTTGTGCGTGTGTCTGTGTGTGTCGGTGTCTTTGTGTGTCTAAGTGTAAGTGTATATAAGGGCATATCTGGATGCCTGTGGACATTAGTGACTGTGTTTGTGTCAGTATGTGTGTGCACATGCACCTGTGTGGGTGTATGGTGTGTATATACATGTTTGAAGGTAGCTGTACAACTGTATTAATTGGGCTGGTAGGGTGAACACTAGGTCCAACTGCACTAGTATTTGATTCAGACATGAGTGTGGCTGTATTTGAGCTTTTGTACAATAGATTTGCTTTGTTTTACAGAGGAAGGACTAATGTAGGATTATTATGTCAGCATGACAGAGGCTGAGTATCTATAGCAAGCAATTTAGAGATGAACCAGACCAAGATTGTGTGTGTTTGTGTGTGTGTGTGTGTGTGTGTGTGTGTGTGTGTGTGTGTGTGTGTGTGTGTGTGTGTGTGTGTGTGTGTGTGTGTGTATGTGTATAGGGAAAACACATTTGGTTAATTCAGTTTCATTAACTGCTAAGAGGGGAGGCCCATATCTAAGAAAAAGACTAACTTTCATTATCAATTTTTCTGAAAATAAATAATTTACAGTTGAAAGACATATATTGTTCCACTGTAAATTATTCTTAAACTTTGCCACAGCTGTATTAGAAAAGTAATGACCTTACATCATGAAAAAAAAACTCTGAGATTACAGGTCCAGGAAATTATCTAGAATGAAGCAGAAGAAATAAAATAAATAAATCAAACAGTGCAAGAAAGGAATGCATTAAACGCAAGGCACAAATGAAACCTTAATTGCAGCCTACAAAGCAAGGAAGTTATATTTCAAGCTAAAAATCTGTCAGGTTGCTGTCAACAAGTCAACAAAAACAAACCACACCCTGGCAAATCAAAGGAGCGCAAGTACATTTAGTCCATGTAATCTTCTGGTTATAGCAGTCTTATAACAGGCATGTGCTTTATAAGAACTATATACTTGGCTGCATAGTGGAGACCAGTGGTAGAAAATGCCATAGTCACGTAGTAATTCCTTCTAAGATGAAGATGAGATGAATCCTAGTGGGGAAACAGATTCAAGAAAAGTATGTCTTGGCTATAGAAATCCTAACATGCAATTAAAACTTTGAAGAATGTCAAAATGTTTCCAGCTGCATTGCTATCTTTCCTCAAACACTTAGTAACACTAAACACCATCAACCCAGTGATGCCAGACCTGTGAAAGGAGGACATTGATCTATGCGTTCTAAAAGAGTGAAATCGGTGTATTTCCCTGTTAGAATCTTTTTTTCTGCAAGGTATCTGAACAAAGACACAAACACTGTATTTCCAGCATTTTTCAGCTTGGGTTTGCAGTCAGGACCAACTAAAAGTATTCTATCCCAATTCGGCTGGCTTCAGGAATGATGTGCACCCTCATACCTTTAAGAATGCTCTCGCATGAATTAAACACAACGAGATGGATTTATAAACATGTACATTTTGCAGCATGAGGCATTAAGTCTGTTAAGGCTGCAGTGCCCCTTGTCAGTGCTATTCGGATGTGAATGTGTAGATTATAAAACTCCTACCTGCAGATTCTGCCCAGGTGCAGCAAGGTATAAAGGACATATTCCTTATTGCTCCACGTTAAACAGCATGGCACAGTGTAGTACTAGTAAGCAACACTTTATGTTGTGTTAGACTGCCTGCCTGATTCATAACAAGCAAAACAAGTATACTGCTGGTTTAAGTTGTACACTGTAGTATTATGGCATACACCATCCACTTGTGGTACCACCTGTTTCACTTCTACTTAACCAGTGCTGGCAAATTGCCTGTCTGCTGCATGTGCTATTTTATAATGGTGGTGGTGGGGTGCTTCTTTGACCAATTTAACTGCTTTCCACCTTGTCACTCATAGTCTGCCTATGGTTGTCCTTCCTCCATTGGGTCTGTAAATGAGTATAAGAGCTTATGCCTCATGCATCTATGGCATATGAGTATATATACATTTAAATTAAGGCATGGAGTATCATACCAGTACACTGCAACAATTCAGTGCTATTCTCTATGGGTTTCAGGAAATAGATTGTGGGGGCTACTCTGGCTATAGGCATTTACTGAATAGATCAGTGTAGGAGGTGTCTACCCTAGGCAACCAATATTTAATACCATGGGCACCTTGTGCAGTGAGGGGGCTTTGGTCAATGTTTTTATTTATTTATTTGTTAGCTGGGTGGGTAGCCTGTTGAAAAGACACTTGCAACCATAACGTAGGCACAAAGAGTGGAAACATTCAAATACTGTAGCATTTGAATAAAGTTAACAGAAATGTATAGGCTGTGTATCAGATGCAAAGCTTAATATACAGTTAAACTGGACAGAACTGGCACACTACCTAACCTTCTCACAGTGGATGACTACTCATTCTCTCATTAACAAACCAGAACATTGTCTATCCCTAAGTGGTGGACTCATTTAATACTCCACTAGTAGAATTCTGCACTCCACAAGTACTAACTTCCAGTAAATAAATAAAAAACAAAACTCAGCAGGATACTCCCTGTGCTCCAGTTACATCTCCAGAAAATGGAGCTTCATCCCTCTCCCTCTCAGACAAATGGACCTTTAAACCACAACTAAAACAATGTCTGTCAGACTGCTGGCTGTGGTCTCTCATTTCTCCAGGCTGAACACCACCTTAGTTATCATTACTAATACTATCAGTAACATCTCCCATACATCCTCCTGTTTTTTTCCTCTCAGAACAATTATAATCTATTTCTTGTTGACACAAAGTTGTTTTCACAATTATCAGCATCTCTTGCTTTATTATCACAGGATACTCCTCAGACAGCTGATTTTGTGAGCCTAAAAGTGAAGTCTTTACAAAGATATCCACCACAGTTAATTGTTACATTGAGAATAAACCGCATATTGCAACACAAATGAAACCTTGTATATTGTATATTAATGTATTATTATATTGTTCTCATTTTTTCAGCCTAAGTGAAGTTTGCAGACAAATTTTGCAAATGTGAATGTAACCCCATTCATTGTATGTAAATGTGGATGCTATTGTACTCCTTTTATCTTAGCAGAGATGTTTACCATCATTGTGTATTGTATATATCTCATGTGTATATGTAATTTGGGGCTTTTCTCCCCAGCCCGCACTTAAAATGGGTTTTATGAGTTTTATTGCAGTTTTGGGCTTTCCAGGTAATCAAATGCAATAAGTAATTAAATAAATACAGCAGATTAGTACAGTTATTCACTGATAGCGAAGGTCATGCATTAATACTACTGTAGTAAGACTGCAGTAATGACACAGAGTTCAAGGCTGACGTTAAGATAAAACATAGTGTGGTGATACTATTAAAGAAGGGCAAGTATTTGTGCATGGCATGGGTAATGGGAAAAGAAGCAACACTATGTTGTTTCAAAGGGATTAGGTAGAGGAAGTGCACATCCCAGATATTATTATTATTATTATTATTACTGCTGTTGTTGCTGTTTATTTATTTTATTTATTTGTTTGCCATTTGTTAATGGGGTTAGTCCATCTGAGCCATGTGGCCCATTTTCAGTGGAGACATGAGTAGGAGAGCTCCAAGATACAGAAATTCACATAAGTATTATCATACTAGAAAATTAAGCCGCGGTGGTACAGAGGTAGCGCTGTTGTCTCACAGCAAGAGGTTCTCCTGTTCGATTCTTGGCTGGAGCGCCTTTTGTGTGGAGTCTGCATGTCCTCCCTGAAGTCGAGTGGCCTCCGAAGGACATGTGCGAATGGGCGTGCCTTCGCTGAAGGTTGGGCATTGGGCTGGCAACTCGGCTGCCAATCATTAGCTATTATATAAATATGATTGTAGATTCTTTTTAATAAGACCCATTGCTCCTATTACTGTTGGAACTGTCTGGATATCTTTTTTCCACATTGCTCTCATTTTTGCCTGCAAATTCTGATATTTTATGAGTTTGCGTCTCTCTGTAAGCAAGACACTGTAGTCACTGTATGTAGCAATTTCAATGATCAATGCAACTTCTGTCTTCTTTTCATGGAACACTATATCTGGTTTTCTCAGATCTGTCTTTTGAACTGTTGGTAATGGGTGATTCCATGTGATGTAGACTTCATCATTTTCTATGATGCTTTGTGGCTCATGTTTCTAGTGTTTTTCAGCTACTTCAGTATTAGAATGTTTGCACAATCCCCAGTGCAACAGTCTTGCCACATTATTATGCCTTTCAGTATGCAGTCCTTCTGCCATTAGTATGTCACAACCAGCAACAAGGTGTGCAACTGTTTCCAATTCTGTTTTACAAAACTTACATTTGTCTGTTTCTCCCACTTGTTCAATGGACTTTGTAAACCAATGTGTACATAGTCCTCTATCTTGGGCCGCCAATATTAATCTTTCATATTTTGGTTTGAATTTGCCTCTCCTTAACCACTCCTGCATTCAGTCCTGATCAACATGAGGTTGTTACAGGAGTTTTCTATACTTGCAACTATATTTATGCATTTTCCACATTTCTTGCCTTCTCATCTGATCCTTTACCTTATATTCATTCTTTTGTTTTTTGGCACATTCAGTTGTTGATTGATTTTTTTCTACTTTTGATTTCCATTCCTGCTTGACGCTGATACTGTTTTTACATTATGATGGGCCTGTCGTAAGGTAAGACTATAGCTACAATGGTCTAATGTTATGAAAGGCCTGTTGTAATGTAACACTGTAGCTACAATGGTCTTACATTATGACAGGCTTATGTGCCACACCATGTTGGTCCATCTCACAGGGGGACATTCACAATGACTGTCTCTTAGCTGCAATGATGTTACTTTACAATGACTCTATGTACAGGAAGGCCTTAAAGGAAATGGTGCCCTAGTTGACGAGCTCCATGGCTCCCTCCTTACCTACTTTTTAACCCACATACACACACATTCTTCTGTGTTCCTCCTATTTTCTCCATTCCAGCTCTCCACACCATGCAGATTACTTTCTTTCTCTTCCTTTACTCACATTTTGTCTTACTCCTCAGTTTTTTCCAGAAGCCATAGCTTAATAAATGCCCCAATGTGATTTTAGCATTTTTACAACCTTTTCATCCATTGATGGCCTGATCAAAATTTATGGCTACACAAATACATTTGTTGTTAATATTTAACTTTACTTTTGCTTGCATTTTTTCAGCACAGCTTACCCAACCAAGACAAATACAGTAAGATCTGTAGAGGAAATAACTGCCATGCCCTCAGATGATTATAGACACCCAAAGGTGCATTTTAGAGCATTTTCATGACCCTTTGATCCTGTGGTAGCCAGAACAAAAATAATGTATAAGAAAAGAAATTCAGTTTTATTTATTTTTCTTTCAAGGAAGACATAAGTTGTGTCCAAGGTTTAATATTCAAAACTAACAAAATAGGAGGACACAATAAACTAATAAGACAAATGTTTGAAAGGATAACAAAATCCTGTCTGGGAGTACTGCCTGCCTCCCTTTCCACAAAAAATACAGCTATCATCTTTTCATCCCTCTGGTGTTAGACTGAAATGAAGGCAAAGCCAGAAATGGCCATAGCCATATATTTCAGGTGATTGACTGCTGCCAAACATATACACAACATATATCTTTATGCCTACACTCAAAAGGCAGCCACCTGTATATGTACCTGATGTATAACTGTGATGAAAGTGAAAAAATATTGATCACAGTAATGGATTGCAACTTGTTGCTCAGAGGCAGTGCACTGTCTCTACACAAGTTATAGTCAACTTCATTGCAAAAGTCTAAGATCTGTGAGAGAAAAAAATGACCTCACAGTCCCCAGACCCACCACAAGCTGTAATGACCTCATGTGCACACTTTTGACGTGTAATGCAAGTAAAATTAAAGAAATAATGATCCACACACACAGAAGCTACAGCAACATTATAACCACAACTCTTGGTAGGTCTGGTTTTACAACAGCTGTGGTTGATGGTGGAGGCACCACTAAGTCTGTGTTAAAATTAATTTATACAGTTTGGCTATGGGGGCGATCAGAACCCTAGAAGCTCTTAGGATATGAATGTTCAATGATGTATTTTATGCCTTACTTTCAAAGGATAATTCTTTGTTTACATTATTTTTTACTGCTACCCAGAAGAGATATGTATGTACCTGGCATTATTGTGTGTGCCCACAGGTAAAAATCAGTGGTATCTTTATACATGTGCACGCGCGCGCGCGCGCGCACACACACACACACACACACACACACACACACACACACACACACACACACGCACACACACACACACACACACACACACACACACACACACACACACTCATAAGATATGCATACACGTACAAACATGCTATGCTCTCACCTTCAGAGAAACTGAGGAAACTCCATTTCACCTACAGCACGTCTTTGGAGTGCTGGAGGAAATCAGATCACATAGGTAAATCAATAAAATGACAGGATGGGGATGTATACTCCAGATAGAAAAGGCTACAGCCAAGAGCTCAACCAGAGCAAAGGACTATAAAAATAATAATCCTACTCACTGTGCCACAGTGGCAATGAACAGTTATTTTCACACAAATCCTGCTTCTGCCAAAACACCAAAGTAGCCACCTGTCAAGTGTAAGGTATATGTTTGTGACAGTAAGTGAAATAAATCATGGTAAACTTGTTACTCTTAAATACACCGCAACCACCCACCTGATACACATAAACATAATGTTAATGCTGATTATGTTTGTGATAGAAAGTGAAAGAAGTGATAGTCATCTTGTTAATCTTACACTGCAAAGCCCCCCCGCCCCATTTACACAAACAGAAGTGTAAGTCATGGCAGACCTAGTTTTACACTGATCTGCAAATAGCATCACATTAGTACTGCCACACCAGATAAGTGAGTGATGTTTAGCAGTCATCAAACAACTGCAGAGCTAAGTTACATTTATTCATCTTATTGATGAGTAATGCAGCCCTGTCATTGTCCCTGACTTTGCCTCATATTTTGCCCTGCTCCTGTAAAATGTTTAATTTGCTATTAAATAATTCAGTATTGAAAAAAATCATTGATACCATACTTCTTATTGCTCAGAAAATGGCTGCTGACGCCTAACATGTTAAACTTTTAACTTTTTACATGAATGAGAGTAGTATTTACAAAGTATTCCTGGTTTTCAGCCTTTATTCCACCATTATGTTTGGCTTTGCCTAGAATTCTTGAGCAAAGAAGTTGAGAGTTTTAGTATCTGGTCTCCTGCCAATATTTATAAATCTCCCTGAAAAGGAAACCCATTCAGGAAAATCAGGAGCATCTGCTCTTCTTAAAATCCATTGTAGGCATTGTGATCATTTGCTCTGGCTGCTTCGCTCTGCTTTCATTGCTCATGTTCATTCATGGATTAACAGCTTTATCCTAACAGGGCCATATCACAACCCTGTTTAGGATAATGTATATAATCAGAGAATGAATGATTTTTTTTTTTACTTTCTTTTTTCCCCCAACTAGTGGCAGTGTTACAGGGCCACTACAGAGACAAGAATGATCAGGGCACCCCCCCCACACACACACAACTGTGAGTATCATAGATACTCAACAGAAGTTATGATGTTCATTTTACTGGAAAGAATGAACACCTACAGAATTTAACTAAAGCAAAGGCACTATGTTAGTGGTAAAACATTTAATGAAATTATGAAGCCTGCCACTACACAAAAAAGCTGTCACTACAACCAGAGTTATCTCTGAATTTTAAAGGAGAAGTAATGCTAGTCCTTACGATTCTTCATCCAAAGAGTTATCCTTACCCACTTGGTTTACTGAGTACACAAGATTGCTGTACTAGCTTTTATTGGTTTGACAAACGTGTAACAAAATATCAGAATAAGATAACTTGTTTTGGTTGATGACCCTAAAATGAGCTATGAGTCCAGCCAAAAGTAACATAATAGTTGCTGTAGAGACTTGCCTCTATCTGGTTCACCTGTCTGCATTGTATTCCCTTTCCATGACCAGCCTAGTAAAGGTAACCCTAGCACACACAACTCCACAACAATCAGTGTATTTCCAGGCTCAGGAGCCACTGTTCCACATTATGTGCAATTTATTGCATTTTTTTTAACTAGCTCAGTCCTACTAAGCTGAACTTATTCTCAGAGGGGACCTGGGAAAAGAAGTACAGACTCAATCAAACAAAAGAGGCAATTACATATAATAAAAATACAACTAATTGGCAGAAACATGTCTTCTGAGCTCTACACACAGGCAATATAATATAAAATGGATTATAATGAAATAGCAGAACAAAATATAAAGTTTAGAATAATAGCAAAAAATCATATGATCCAATCTTCCACTTCAGCAACAGGACTTGTGGTAGATGTCAATCTTGAAGATGTATCACCATGGTAAGCACATAACTTTTGTTTGGCTGTGTCAGAATAAGGTAATTAGAGAAGAATAACATGTAGCAGCTGCAAGATTAACATTTGCAAAAGATGGAAGCAAGGTAGTAAGCAGGGAAGAAAGGTAATTAGGGAGAAGTGCAGCAAATTACAAAACAGTTACTGACATTTGATATGTAGTATAAGAAGGGTAAAAAGTTGTAATGATAACTATGTCCATGTGGTAATAAGTAGGGATTAAACTAATGTTTGCGATAACTATGTCCTTGTGGTAATAAGTAGGGATTGAACTAATGTTTGCTATAACTATATCCTTGTGGTAATAAGTAGGGATTGAACTAATGTTTGCGATAACTATGTCCTTGTGGTAAAAAGTAGGGATTGAACTAATGTTTGCTATAACTATGTCCTTGTGGTAATAAGTAGGGATTGAACTGCTTGTGATAACTATGTCTTTGTGGTAATAAGTAGGGATTGAACTAATGTTTGCTATAACTATATCCTTGTGGTAATAAGTAGGGATTGAACTAATGTTTGCGATAACTATGTCCTTGTGGTAAAAAGTAGGGATTGAACTAATGTTTGCGATAACTATGTCCTTGTGGTAATAAGTAGGGATTGAACTAATGTTTGTGATAACTATGTCCTTGTGGTAATAAGTAGGGATTGAACTAATGTTTGCGATAACTATGTCCTTGTGGTAAAAAGTAGGGATTGAACTAATGTTTGCGATAACTATGTCCATGTGGTAATAAGTAGGGATTGAACTAATGTTTGTGATAACTATGTCCTTGTGGTAATAAGTAGGGATTGAACTAATGTTTGTGATAACTATGTCCTTGTGGTAATAAGTAGGGATTGAACTAATGTTTGTGATAACTATGTCCTTGTGGTAATAAGTAGGGATTGAACTAATGTTTGTGATAACTATGTCCTTGTGGTAATAAGTAGGGATTGAACTAATGTTTGTGATAACTATGTCCTTGTGGTAATAAGTAGGGATTGAACTGATGTTTGTGATAACTATGTCCATGTGATAATAGGTAGGGATTGAACTAATGTTTGTGATAACTATGTCCTCGTGGTAATAAGTAGGGATTGAACTAATGTTTGTGATAACTATGTCCTTGTGGTAATAAGTAGGGATTGAACTAATGTTTGTGATAACTATGTCCTTGTGGTAATAAGTAGGGATTGAACTAATGTTTGTGATAACTATGTCCTTGTGGTAATAAGTAGGGATTGAACTAATGTTTGTGATAACTATGTTTTTGTGGTAATAAGTAGGGATTGAACTAATGTTTGTGATAACTATGTCCTTGTGGTAATAAGTAGGGATTGAACTAATGTTTGTGATAACTATGTCCTTGTGGTAATAAGTAGGGATTGAACTAATGTTTGTGATAACTATGTCCTTGTGGTAATAAGTAGGGATTGAACTAATGTTTGTGATAACTATGTCCTTGTGGTAATAAGTAGGATTGAACTAATGTTTGTGATAACTATGTCCTTGTGGTAATAAGTAGGATTGAACTAATGTTTGTGATAACTATGTCCTTGTGGTAATAAGTAGGGATTGAACTAATGTTTGTGATAACTATGTCCTTGTGGTAATAAGTAGGGATTGAACTAATGTTTGTGATAACTATGTCCTTGTGGTAATAAATAGGGATTGAACTAATGTTTGTGATAACTATGTCCTTGTGGTAATAAGTAGGGATTGAACTAATGTTTGCGATAACTATGTCCTTGTGGTAATAAGTAGGGATTGAACTAATGTTTGTGATAACTATGTCCTTGTGGTAATAAGTAGGGATTGAACTAATGTTTGTGATAACTATGTCCTTGTGGTAATAAGTAGGGATTGAACTAATGTTTGTGATAACTATGTCCTTGTGGTAATAAGTAGGGATTGAACTAATGTTTGTGATAACTATGTCCATGTGGTAATAAGTAGGGATTGAACTAATGTTTGTGATAACTATGTCCTTGTGGTAATAAGTAGGGATTGAACTAATGTTTGTGATAACTATGTCCTTGTGGTAATAAGTAGGGATTGAACTAATGTTTGTGATAACTATGTCCTTGTGGTAATAAGTAGGGATTGAACTAATGTTTGTGATAACTATGTCCTTGTGGTAATAAGTAGGGATTGAACTAATGTTTGTGATAACTATGTCCTTGTGGTAATAAGTAGGGATTGAACTAATGTTTGTGATAACTATGTCCTTGTGGTAATAAGTAGGGATTGAACTAATGTTTGTGATAACTATGTCCTTGTGGTAATAAGTAGGGATTGAACTAATGTTTGTGATAACTATGTCCATGTGGTAATAAGTAGGGATTGAACTAATGTTTGTGATAACTATGTCCTTGTGGTAATAAGTAGGGATTGAACTAATGTTTGTGATAACTATGTCCTTGTGGTAATAAGTAGGGATTGAACTAATGTTTGTGATAACTATGTCCTTGTGGTAATAAGTAGGGATTGAACTAATGTTTGTGATAACTATGTCCTTGTGGTAATAAGCAGAGATTGAACTAATGTTTGTGATAACTATGTCCTTGTGGTAATAAGTAGGGATTGAACTAATGTTTGTGATAACTATGTCCTTGTGGTAATAAGTAGGGATTGAACTAATGTCTGTGATAACTATGTCCTTGTGGTAATAAGTAGGGATTGAACTAATGTTTGTGATAACTATGTCCTTGTGGTAATAAGTAGGGATTGAACTAATGTTTGTGATAACTATGTCCATGTGGTAATAAGTAGGGATTGAACTAATGTTTGTGATAACTATGTCCTTGTGGTAATAAGTAGGGATTGAACTAATGTTTGTGATAACTATGTCCTTGTGATAATAAGTAGGGATTGAACTAATGTTTGTGATAACTATGTCCTTGTGGTAATAAGTAGGGATTGAACTAATGTTTGTGATAACTATGTCCTTGTGGTAATAAGTAGGGATTGAACTAATGTTTGTGATAACTATGTCCTTGTGGTAATAAGTAGGGATTGAACTAATGTTTGTGATAACTATGTCCATGTGGTAATAAGTAGGGATTGAACTAATGTTTGCGATAACTATGTCCATGTGGTAATAAGTAGGGATTGAACTAATGTTTGTGATAACTATGTCCATGTGGTAATAAGTAGGGATTGAACTAATGTTTGTGATAACTATGTCCTTGTGGTAATAAGTAGGGATTGAACTAATGTTTGTGATAACTATGTCCTTGTGGTAATAAGTAGGGATTGAACTAATGTTTGTGATAACTATGTCCATGTGGTAATAAGTAGGGATTGAACTAATGTTTGTGATAACTATGTCCTTGTGGTAATAAGTAGGGATTGAACTAATGTTTGTGATAACTATGTCCTTGTGGTAATAAGTAGGATTGAACTAATGTTTGTGATAACTATGTCCTTGTGGTAATAAGTAGGGATTGATCTAATGTTTGTGATAACTATGTCCTTGTGGTAATAAGTAGGGATTGAACTAATGTTTGTGATAACTATGTCCATGTGGTAATAAGTAGGGATTGAACTAATGTTTGTGATAACTATGTCCATGTGGTAATAAGTAGGGATTGAACTAATGTTTGTGATAACTATGTCCTTGTGGTAATAAGTAGGGATTGAACTAATGTTTGCGATAACTATGTCCTTGTGATAATAAGTAAGGATTGAACTGATGTTTGTGATAACTATGTCCTTGTGGTAATAAATAGGGATTGAACTGATGTTTGTGATAACTATGTCCTTGTGGTAATAAGTAGAGATTTAACTAATGTTTGTGATAACTATGTCCTTGTGGTAATAAGTAGGGATTGAACTAATGTTTGTGATAACTATGTCCTTGTGGTAATAAACAGGGATTGAACTAATGTTTGTGATAACTATGTCCTTGTGGTAATAAGTAGGGATTGAACTGATGTTTGTGATAACTATGTCCATGTGGTAATAAGTAGGGATTGAACTAATGTTTGTGATAGTTATGTCCTTGTGGTAATAAATAAGGATTGAACTAATGTTTTGATAACTATGTCCTTGTGATAATAAGTAGGGTTTGAACTAATGTTTCTGATAACTATGTCCATGTGGTAATAAGTAGGGATTGAACTAATGTTTCTGATAACTATGTCTTTGTGGTAATAAGTAAGGATTGAACTAATGTTTGTGATAACTATGTCCTTGTGGTAATAAGTAGGGATTGAACTAATGTTTGTGATAACTATGTCCTTGTGGTAATAAGTAGGGATTGAACTAATGTTTGTGATAACTATGTCCTTGTGGTAATAAGTAGGGATTGTTCTGTTGTTTGTGATAAGTATGTCCATGTGGTAATAAGTAGGGAATGTTTGTGATAACTATGTCTATGTGATAATAAGTAGGGATTGAACTAATGTTTGTGATAACTATGTCCATGTGGTAATAAGTAGGGATTGAACTAATGTTTGTGATAACTATGTCCTTGTGGTAATAAGTAGGGATTGAACTAATGTTTGTGATAACTATGTCCTTGTGGTAATAAGTAGGGATTGTTCTGTTGTTTGTGATAACTATGTCCATGTGGTAATAAGTAGGGATTGAACTAATGTTTGTGATAACTATGTCCATGTGATAATAAGTAGGGATTGAACTAATGTTTGTGATAACTATGTCCATGTGATAATAAGTGGGGATTGAACTAATGTTTGCGATAACTATGTCCTTGTGTTAATAAGTAGGGATTGAACTAATGTTTGTGATAACGATGTCCTTGTGGTAATAAGTAGGGATTGAACTAATGTTTGCGATAACTATGTCCTTGTGGTAATAAGTAGGGATTGAACTAATGTTTGCGATAACTATGTCCTTGTGGTAATAAGTAGGGATTGAACTAATGTTTGTGATAACTATGTCCTTGTGGTAATAAGTAGGGTTTGAACTAATGTTTGTGATAACTATGTCCTTGTGGTAATAAGTAGGGATTGAACTAATGTTTGTGATAACTATGTCCATGTGGCAATAACTAGGGATTGAACTAATGTTTGTGATAACTATGTCCTTGTGGTAATAAGTAGGGATTGAACTAATGTTTGTGATAACTACGCCCTTGTGGTAATAAGTAGGGATTGAACTAATTTTTGTGCTAACTATGTCCTTGTGGTAATAACTAGGGATTGAACTGATGTTTGTGATAACTATGTCCTTGTGGTAATAAATAGGGATTAAACTGATGTTTGTGATAACTATGTCCTTGTGGTAATAAGTAGGGATTTAACTAATGTTTGTGATAACTATGTCTTTGTGGTAATAAGTAGGGATTGAACTAATGTTTGTGAAAACTATGTCCTTGTGGTAATAAGTAGGGATTGAACTAATGTTTGTGATAACTATGTCCATGTGGTAATAAGTAGGGATTGAACTAATGTTTGCGATAACTATGTCCTTGTGGTAATAAATAGGGATTGAACTAATGTTTGTGATAACTATGTCCTTGTGACAATAAGTAGGGATTGAACTAATGTTTGTGATAACTATGTCCTTGTGGTAATAAGTAGGGATTGAACTAATGTTTATGATAACTATGTCCTTGTGGTAATAAGTAGGGATTGAACTAATGTTTGCGATAACTATGTCCTTGTGGTAATAAGTAGGGATTGAACTAATGTTTGCGATAACTATGTCCTTGTGGTAATAAGTAGGGATTGAACTAATGTTTGTGATAACTATGTCCTTGTGGTAATAAGTAGGGTTTGAACTAATGTTTGTGATAACTATGTCCTTGTGGTAATAAGTAGGGATTGAACTAATGTTTGTGATAACTATGTCCATGTGGCAATAACTAGGGATTGAACTAATGTTTGTGATAACTATGTCCTTGTGGTAATAAGTAGGGATTGAACTAATGTTTGTGATAACTACGCCCTTGTGGTAATAAGTAGGGATTGAACTAATTTTTGTGCTAACTATGTCCTTGTGGTAATAACTAGGGATTGAACTGATGTTTGTGATAACTATGTCCTTGTGGTAATAAATAGGGATTGAACTGATGTTTGTGATAACTATGTCCTTGTGGTAATAAGTAGGGATTTAACTAATGTTTGTGATAACTATGTCTTTGTGGTAATAAGTAGGGATTGAACTAATGTTTGTGAAAACTATGTCCTTGTGGTAATAAGTAGGGATTGAACTAATGTTTGTGATAACTATGTCCATGTGGTAATAAGTAGGGATTGAACTAATGTTTGCGATAACTATGTCCTTGTGGTAATAAATAGGGATTGAACTAATGTTTGTGATAACTATGTCCTTGTGGTAATAAGTAGGGATTGAACTAATGTTTGCGATAACTATGTCCTTGTGGTAATAAGAAGGGATTGAACTGTTTGCGATAACTATGTCCTTGTGGTAATAAGTAGGGATTTAACTAATGTTTGTGATAACTATGTCCTTGTGGTAATAAGTAGGGATTGAACTGCTTGTGATAACTATGTCCTTGTGGTAATAAGAAGGGATTGAACTAATGTTTGTGATAACTATGTCCTTGTGGTAATAAGTAGGGATTGAACTAATGTTTGTGATAACTATGTCCGTGTGGTAATAAGTAGGGTTTGAACTAATGTTTGTGATAACTATGTCCTTGTGGTAATAAGTAGGGATTGAACTAATGTTTGTGATAACTATGTCCATGTGGTAATAACTAGGGATTGAACTAATGTTTGTGATAACTATGTCCTTGTGGTAATAAGTAGGGATTGAACTAATGTTTGTGATAACTATGCCCTTGTGGTAATAAGTAGGGATTGAACTAATTTTTGTGATAACTATGTCCTTGTGGTAATAACTAAGGATTGAACTGATGTTTGTGATAACTATGTCCTTGTGGTAATAAATAGGGATTGAACTGATGTTTGTGATAACTATGTCCTTGTGGTAATAAGTAGAGATTTAACTAATGTTTGTGATAACTATGTCCTTGTGGTAATAAGTAGGGATTGAACTAATGTTTGTGATAACTATGTCCTTGTGGTAATAAACAGGGATTGAACTAATGTTTGTGATAACTATGTCCTTGTGGTAATAAGTAGGGATTGAACTGATGTTTGTGATAACTATGTCCATGTGGTAATAAGTAGGGATTGAACTAATGTTTGTGATAGTTATGTCCTTGTGGTAATAAATAAGGATTGAACTAATGTTTGCGATAACTATGTCCTTGTGATAATAAGTAGGGTTTGAACTAATGTTTCTGATAACTATGTCCATGTGGTAATAAGTAGGGATTGAACTAATGTTTCTGATAACTATGTCTTTGTGGTAATAAGTAAGGATTGAACTAATGTTTGTGATAACTATGTCCTTGTGGTAATAAGTAGGGATTGAACTAATGTTTGTGATAACTATGTCCTTGTGGTAATAAGTAGGGATTGAACTAATGTTTGTGATAACTATGTCCTTGTGGTAATAAGTAGGGATTGTTCTGTTGTTTGTGATAACTATGTCCATGTGGTAATAAGTAGGGAATGTTTGTGATAACTATGTCTATGTGATAATAAGTAGGGATTGAACTAATGTTTGTGATAACTATGTCCATGTGGTAATAAGTAGGGATTGAACTAATGTTTGTGATAACTATGTCCTTGTGGTAATAAGTAGGGATTGAACTAATGTTTGTGATAATTATGTCCTTGTGGTAATAAGTAGGGATTGTTCTGTTGTTTGTGATAACTATGTCCATGTGGTAATAAGTAGGGATTGAACTAATGTTTGTGATAACTATGTCCATGTGATAATAAGTAGGGATTGAACTAATGTTTGTGATAACTATGTCCATGTGATAATAAGTGGGGATTGAACTAATGTTTGCGATAACTATGTCCTTGTGTTAATAAGTAGGGATTGAACTAATGTTTGTGATAACTATGTCCTTGTGGTAATAAGTAGGGATTGAACTAATGTTTGTGATAACTATGTCCTGGTGGTAATAAGTAGGGATTGAACTAATGTTTGTGATAACTATGTCCATGTGATAATAGGTAGGGATTGAACTAATGTTTGTGATAACTATGTCCATGTGGTAATAAGTAGTGATTGAACTAATGTTTGTGATAACTATGTCCATGTGATAATAAGTAGGGATTGAACTAATGTTTGTGATAACTATGTCCATGTGATAATAGGTAGGGATTGAACTAATGTTTGCAATAACTATGTCCTTGTGGTAATAAGTATGGATTGAACTAATGTTTGTGATAACTATGTCCTTGTGGTAATAAGTAGGGATTGAACTGATGTTTATGATAAATAAGTCCATGTGGTAATAAGCAGGCATTGAACTGATGTTTGCAATAACTATGTCCATCTGGTAATAAGTAGGGATTGAACTAATGTTTCCAATAACTAAGTCCATGCGGTAACAAGTAGGGATTGAACTAATGTTTGCAATAACTAAGTCCATGTGGTAACAAGTAGGGATTGAACTAATGTTTACGATATCTAAGTCCATGTGGTAATAATTAGGGACTGAATTGATGTTTGCGATAACTATAACTATATCTATATGTAATCCCAACTGTTGTTTATAATAAATAAGTCCATGTAGTAATAAGCAGGCATTGAACTGATGTTTGCAATAACTATGTCCATCTGGTAATAAGTAGGGATTGAACTAATGTTTCTGATAACTATGTCTTTGTGGTAATAAGTAAGGATTGAACTAATGTTTGTGATAACTATGTCCTTGTGGTAATAAGTAGGGATTGAACTAATGTTTGTGATAACTATGTCCTTGTGGTAATAAGTAGGGATTGAACTGATGTTTGTGATAACTATGTCCTTGTGGTAATAAGTAGGGATTGTTCTGTTGTTTGTGATAACTATGTCCATGTGGTAATAAGTAGGGATTGAACTAATGTTTGTGATAACTATGTCTATGTGATAATAAGTAAGGATTGAACTAATGTTTGTGATAACTATGTCCATGTGGTAATAAGTAGGGATTGAACTAATGTTTGTGATAACTATGTCTTTGTGGTAATAAGTAGGGATTGAACTAATGTTTGTGATAACTATGTCCATGTGATAATAGGTAGGGATTGAACTAATGTTTGTGATAACTATGTCCTTGTGCTAATAAGTAGGGATTTAACTAATGTTTGTGATAACTATGTCCTTGTGGTAATAAGTAGGGATTGAACTAATGTTTGTGAAAACTATGTCCTTGTGGTAATAAGTAGGGATTGAACTAATGTTTGTGATAACTATGTCCATGTGGTAATAAGTAGGGATTGAACTAATGTTTGTGATAACTATGTCCTTGTGGTAATAAACAGGGATTGAACTAATGTTTGTGATAACTATGTCCTTGTGGTAATAAGTAGGGATTGAACTGATGTTTGTGATAACTATGTGCATGTGGTAATAAGTAGGGATTGAACTAATGTTTGTGATAACTATGTCCTTGTGGTAATAAATAGGGATTGAACTAATGTTTGCGATAACTATGTCCTTGTGATAATAAGTAGGGTTTGAACTAATGTTTCTGATAACTATGTCTTTGTGGTAATAAGTAAGGATTGAACTAATGTTTGTGATAACTATGTCCTTGTGGTAATAAGTAGGGATTGAACTAATGTTTGTGATAACTATGTCCTTGTGGTAATAAGTAGGGATTGAACTAATGTTTGTGATAACTATGTCTTTGTGGTAATAAGTAGGGATTGTTCTGTTGTTTGTGATAACTATGTCCATGTGGTAATAAGTAGGGATTGAACTAATATTTGTGATAACTATGTCTATGTGATAATAAGTAGGGATTGAACTAATGTTTGTGATAACTATGTCCATGTGGTAATAAGTAGGGATTGAACTAATGTTTGTGATAACTATGTCCTTGTGGTAATAAGTAGGGATTGAACTAATGTTTGTGATAACTATGTCCTTGTGGTAATAAGTAGGGATTGTTCTGTTGTTTGTGATAACTATGTCCATGTGGTAATAAGTAGGGATTGAACTAATGTTTGTGATAACTATGTCCATGTGATAATAAGTAGGGATTGAACTAATGTTTGTGATATCTATGTCCATGTGATAATAGGTAGGGATTGAACTAATGTTTGTGATAACTATGTCCATGTGATAATAAGTGGGGATTGAACTAATGTTTGCGATAACTATGTCCTTGTGTTAATAAGTAGGGATTGAACTAATGTTTGTGATAACTATGTCCTTGTGGTAATAAGTAGGGATTGAACTAATGTTTGTGATAACTATGTCCTGGTGGTAAAAAGTAGGGATTGAACTAATGTTTGTGATAACTATGTCCATGTGATAATAGGTAGGGATTGAACTAATGTTTGTGATAACTATGTCCATGTGGTAATAAGTAGTGATTGAACTAATGTTTGTGATAACTATGTCCATGTGATAATAAGTAGGGATTGAACTAATGTTTGTGATAACTATGTCCATGTGATAATAGGTAGGGATTGAACTAATGTTTGCGATAACTATGTCCTTGTGGTAATAAGTATGGATTGAACTAATGTTTGTGATAACTATGTCCTTGTGGTAATAAATAGGGATTGAACTGATGTTTGTGATAAATAAGTCCATGTAGTAATAAGCAGGCATTGAACTGATGTTTGCAATAACTATGTCCATCTGGTAATAAGTAGGGATTGAACTAATGTTTCCAATAACTAAGTCCATGTGGTAACAAGTAGGGATTGAACTAGTGTTTGCAATAACTAAGTCCATGTGGTAACAAGTAAGGATTGAACTAATGTTTATGATATCTAAGTCCATGTGGTAATAATTAGGGACTGAATTGATGTTTGCGATAACTATAACTATATCTATATGTAATCCCAACATTACTTTTCTATACTCCAAAACAATAACAAAACAAATCCTCAGAAATTCTGGAAAGGTGTCTCCACTCTATTTAATCCCAGTAAACCTATCACCCCCACCCCAGACCCTAATGCCCCAGATGCCGACTTAGCTACTCAATTCAACTCTTTTTTCATTGATTCTATTTTAAAATTAACCCTTTCTTTCTCTAACAACACTTTCGCCAACTCACCCCCATCCACCCCAAACAACACCCCACCCTGCACTACTACCACTCCCCCTCTCACATCTACTAACTCTGTACCCTCTACTTCTACTCCTACTCTCACTTCCTCCACATCTTCTTCACCCACTAATACCCCCTCTCCACACTCCCCACCATTCACACTAAGACCCATACCCACTTCTACTATACTAAAACTGCTTCAGAAACTAAAACCTAGCACTAATGCTCCTGATAACATCCCCTCCTATTTTCTTAGCATATCTGCTGAAGCAACTGCCTACCCCATTAGCATACTAATCAATCGCTCTATCTAAGAAGGCATAGTTCCCCAAATCTGGAAAAAAGCCTTCATCATACCTTTACATAAGGGTGGTAACGATAGCAATGTTAATAACTTTCGCCCCATCGCTATCCTCTCTCCCATCGCTAAACTCCTGGAAAAATGTATTCAACTACAACTACTTCCTTATCTCTTAGATAACCACCTGCTAACTCCCACACAACATGGATTCAGACCTAATCACAGTACTATGACAGCACTCCTCTCCTTCCTTGAAACTGTAAATAAAGCCGGACTCGGCCTTATTGTCTCTACCCTTCTACTGACCTCTAAAGCCTTTGATACTATCTCACACAGGCTGCTTCTAACCAAACTTGCAAAAATAACCTATCTCCCTCATCACTGAACTGGTTCTCCAGCTACTTAACCAATAGATATGAAGTAGTAAAATTGAAAAAGGCAACCTCCTCATTCCTTAATACCCCAACCGGAGTTCCCCAAGGCTCCATATTAGGACCCCTCCTCTTCAACATATTTATAAATGATTTCCATACCGCTATCCCTCTCTCCAATATCATCCAATATGCAGATGATTGTACCATTATCTGCTCTGCCACATCTATCCCCTCCCTCCTAAAACTAACCCAGGATGCTTTTTCAACCACTGAGCAATGGATGAAAAGTAATCACTTGGCACTAAATGCCTCTAAAACCAAGTTAATGATTTTCACCCCTTCTAAAGTCAACTCTATCAATATAAACACCTTCTCTATTACTAGTCAAAATAACATTCCTCTGGAGCTAGTGTCAGAGACCAAACTACTTGGAGTCCAAATTGACAACCAACTAAATTTCAACTCCCATCTACAACTAAATATCAAAAAAACCTATCAAAAAATTGGTATGCTTTATCGGCAAAAGTACTTCCTTACAACTGCCACTAAAATCACTCTTTCCACTTCCTTTCTTATTCCTTCCCTTCTCTATGGAGCCCCTCTTCTAACTAATCTGCAAACATCTTTAAAAATACAGCTCTCCTCCTGTTACAACAAAATTGCCAGGTTTGCTACCAGCCAAAAGTCTTCTACCCACCATTGTTCCTCTCTCCAACAACTAAAATGGCTAGAACTACCCAAACATCTCACCTATACTCAACTGTCCCTCGCTCATAAGCTCATTTTCACCCCCTCCCTCTGTCCCACCCTGTCCACTGTCTTTAAACTGCACCTTCCTGATAGAGTATTAAGGTCCAACAACCAAAATCTACTTGAAATATATAAACCTACTCGTCCCCCAGGCAAAAATCTTCTATCACATGGCTTTGCACGACTCTGGAACTCCCTACCTCCATCCATTCATACCACCTCTAACCATTTTAATTTCAAAAAATCTCTTCATTCTCACCTAGCATTACAGTGGGAATGCTCCTGCTTCCACCCCATATAACAAACACTAAAATTCACAAGTCCTCCTAACTCTAGCACTCTCATTAAATTTAGGGCATCTGCTAGAATACTGTCTTGAGATTCTGCAAGAATACTGACTCTTAACATGTACTGAATTCTCATTTTAACTTTGTACACCCCTTATAATGTGTATTTGATACAAGTTTCATTAATTGTCAACTTATTTGTAATGTTTGTTTATAATATGGAATTCCTGCTTGAATTGTTACAATGTATAATGCATTTGTATTGTTTGTTTTAATATGTATTCCTGCTTGAATTGCTACAATGTATAATCATCTCTAATAACCTAATGTAACATTATTTTGTCTGGAGCTTTTCTCCCCAGGACTCCATTGAAAACGGGTTCATCTTGGCCCAATGGACTATCCTGGTAAACCAACTGCAAATAAATAAATAAATAAAAATGTGGTAATTAGTAGGGATTGAACTGATGTTCGAGATAACTAAGCCCATGTGGTAGTGGTATAGATGGATAGCTCCTTGATTATGGCTCCAGTGACATGAGTTCATTTAGCAGCTTAGAATCTTGATGGTATGGTTGCAGAGGATTGGCATGACCATCCTAGGAGGTGTGTGGTGTGCACTCGAGCACATCCTGTGGTTGATCTCTGGCAAATGCCAGAAACACACAGAGGGCATTGTCTTTAGGGATGCAAGGCTGTGGCTGAGTTACTACAGAGGCAAGGACAATATGCTAGCAATGTCTATTATATGCCCTTCCCTGAGATGTGACAGGTGCACACTGGGAAAGGGGAATGTAGATATTGGCAAAGACCTTTTCCACCCCATAGTGCCTTTTTTAGGCAATGCCAAACTGATAAACCTCCCAACTTAACTGAACCTATGAAGGAAAATCTGAAGGTGGTACTGCTCAATGCTAGGAGTCTTAACAAGAAAGTCCGCTCCCCGCAAGTCTTTCTCTCCCTGGAAAAAGTAGACAAATGTGTATTAATGGAGACATGATTTAAAGTCACAGAGAGTACCCTGGCAGTGCAAGTTTATAATGATTTTCACACGTTTAGACCAGCTACTGCACAGAAGGGAACTACAGGTGGAGGAGTCTCAGTCTATATTAAAACCAACCTCACATCCAGACTAGTTAAGGTGTATGACCCACTGGTACTCATACACATGCAACTCACCATAAACAGGGTGGTGTACTCCATATCCTTGTAACCTACAGATCCTCTTCCATGTCCCAGGAAACCCATGCTACCTATGTCAATGTACAAAAGCCCTCACTTTTCAACCCAATACAACCTTCATGGAGGATATCAACTACTCCTCTATAGACTGGGAATCCTACACCACTTCTAATGCACAAGCCCAGTGATTCCTAAACTTAGTTAATACCAACATCCTGGAAAAGCCAGTCCATTCTCCTACCAGAAGTACAAACATCTTTGAACTTGTACACACAAACATGAGGGGGGGGTGATGTTCCTCACACATTGTAATGTCCTCACTCATCATATCTGACCATAAGGTAGTCTTTCTTGAAATAAATATTAAATCCAAGGACCCAGTGAAACAAAAAACCTTTAGGAAATATTCTAAAGCCAACCTCTGCCTACTAAGTGACACCTTGGTTAAATTCCAAGTATCCACAAACCCAGTAGACTCCATAGCATATGCTGAGCTGATTACAAAATCTCTGTACAGCCATATTGATAGCTTTATAAAGCAAGCTGTGCCCACTCTTATTAAGAATAAGACAAACTCATGAGACAAGCCACCCTGGTGGAATCACAATATCAATCGGTTATACAACAAAAGAAAAAAAAATCTTGTCCAAGCATAGGAGGAACAAAGCCCAACATACTAAAAACTCCCTAACCAATCAAAACAGGCAGCTAAGTGGGTTAATTAACACTTCAAAGGCTACATTTGAAGAACAAATAGCTTCTCAGTCAAACGATAACCTCAAAGCTTTCTACAACAATATACAGCACTTATAGTAAATGGCATCACCCACATTGAACAGGCCAATGCCTAGCTTTTAGTTGACAGGTTCATCTTAAATTTCTTCCCCTGCTCCCCCCGATAGTCCAAAGGAAATACTGCATACCACAATCCCCCCAACTGTTACTAAGGAATACCTCTTTAAGTCACACTCCAAGGCTGAAAAACACTGCATCGATGGGCCCCAATAGCATTCCGGGATGCTTATTAATTAGAGTGAAACATGACCTGTCTGGTCCACTTAAATCACTTTTCAACTGGAGCTTACAGTCAGGTTTTGTGGCCAAGGAATGAAAGATGGCTACAGTCATTCCCCTGCACAAAGGAGGTCGATTTAGATAATTACAGGCCCATAAGACTGACCAGCCTCATATGTAAGCCCATGGAAAGAGTCATCATGGGTATGATAAACATGGGCATAGGTAACCATGGACCCATCACAGTTCGGCTTTGTTAAAGGTCATGCCTATTAAATCTGGTGGGACTTCTTTGAGGAGATCACCAAAGCAATGGTTGAGGGCAAGACTGTGTACACAGCTTATGTCAAACTGGCCAAAACTTTTGATACAATGCCTCACTTAGACATTGCAGAGAATCTCACTAAATTAAGTATAAACCTTTTTATCACACACAGGATAGAACTGATAGGACTCAGGAGGTCAAAATAGGTGTGGCCACTTTCACTAAGATGCCAGTCACTATGAGAGTCCCCTAGGGCTTGGTACCAGGCCTGCTCCTTTTTGGCATATATTTCTCTGAAGTGGAAGTAAACACAGACAGTTTATGGCTTACTACGTTTACAGATGATTACAAGCTGGGTGTTATCACTGATTCCCCTGCAGAAACTAGCATTCTTCAAGAAGGCCTATCTCTGATTAGCAAATGGTGATGAAACCATGGTCTTAAACTCAATGCTAAGAAATGCTAAGAAATGCATAATTGAATCCTTTGGGAAGTCAACCATCCCGGTTAATTACCATGTTGATAATATGCGAGTAAAAGTTGATCCAGTGGTCAGGGATCTGGACACACACGTAGCCTTACCTTCAACCACCATGTGGCAACAGTAGCAAGGAAATCCTTTTATGCTGCACGATTTATAAATAAGGATATGGCATCTAGGCCCAAAGAGGTCATTATCCCATTGTACTCTGCCCTTATCAGACCAGTGATAGAGTACAATGCTCCCTTTGGTATGTACCTGACTAGGCAAATGCAGCAACAAGAATGACCTCAGAGGTTCCTTACAAAAAGAATATAAGGCATAACAAACGTGCCTTATGCATAGCACCTTAAAGCCTTTTCCTTCTACTCAGTCTCCTACAGACTCCTACAGACTGTTGAGAGGGGATCTATGCCTGGCTTACAAGTCATCCACAAACCCCCACACTTATGAATCTCCTGCATATTTGGAAGTTATACAGTACCAGAAATACAAGGTCTGAGGATCTGAATTTCATCTGTGAGTTAAACAGAACATGCTGGAGAGACAGATATGAGTCACAGAGACTGCCCCTCCTATGGAACAAGCTTCCTATCCATGTGAAGCTGAGTTTGTCTGCTATACAATTTAAGCATGACCAAGACCAGTGGATAGGGAAAACATAATTTACACTGGGCCTGGCACCCATGTTCCATATGGACAGAGGTTCATAGGTTCATAGGTTCATAGATTGGTACTAGGCTATCGGCTCTAAGGCCTATGCAAGCCTAGCCATAACAATTTCCTGGATATTTCTTCCCACAATATTTACTTCTCTGGGCCCCTGTCTAGCAGGGCGACTGACATGATCCCCGGGGTGAATTTCCTATCTCCCATCGAATCATCAAGGTTCCTTTTGAAGAGGGCCAATGAGCCGATCTGCTTGACATGTATGGGCAGTCTATTCCAGAGTATGGGGAGTCTCTGGGTCAGGAACCTATTCCGCCAGCATGTTTTGTTCATTGTAATTATAAGGTTTAGATCCCTGGAGCGTGTGGCTCTGAGGGATTGGGATTTCTTTAAGTGGAGCATGTCCAACAGCTCAGGGTTTGACATGGCCTTGTATGTTAAGTAGAGATCGCCTCTGAGTAGACGATATGCCACAGAGTATAGCTGGAGTTTTTTTAGATGGTCAGCATACGGCATCTGCTTTAGGCCTGTGATTCTTTTAGTGAGGTATTTCTGTGGCCTTTCCAGCTGTTGCAGATGTCTTGTGAGGTACATACCAAATGGGGCATTATACTCTATAATGGGTCTAATGAGGGATGAGTACAGTGGGACAATGACCTCCTTTTTTCTGGATGAAAAGCCCTTAGTGATGAGGTGTGCCACAGAAGGATTTCCTGACTGTTGTGGGATGTGGTTATCAAAAGTGAGACCACTGCCCACCTGTGTCCCTAAGTCTCTCATCACACTTTCAGTGTTTAGTGTCCTGCCACCTATGTGCTAATTCATGGGTACGTGTTTTTTTCCAAAGGGGATAACTATACATTTCTTGGCATTAAGCTTGAGCCCATGGCTCTGGCACCAGGCATCTGTTTCTGTAAGGCCCTTTTGTAGTATATCCACATCATTTGGGGATTCAATAATGGCTCCCAGTTTGCAGTCATCTGCAAACTTTGTTAGCCAGAGTCCCTTAATGTTGGCCTGTACTTCAGAGAAGTAGATGCCAAACAAAAGTGGTCCCAGGACTGAACCCTGAGGTACTCCACTTGTCACTTGTCTGGAGCTGGATTTGGAGTCGGCTACTTTTACAGTCCGGGTTCTGTCAGTAAGCCAGTTGGCAACCCATCGAGTGACATAGGAATTTATGCTCAGCTTAGTAAGTTTATCTATGATTCCAGAGTGGGGGATGGTGTCGAAGGCCTTGGCGAGGTCCAGATAGGCTGTGTGGACTGCCTTACCCTCGTCCACAGCTCTGGAGACTGATTTGAAGAAGTCAATCAGATTCAGGAGACAAGATCGGCCCTTCACAAACCCAAACTGAGTGGGGTCCAGTGTTTGAAGGTTGCCAATGTTTATAAGTTCCATGATAATGCATTCCATGCTCTTGGAGATCAGGCTTGTCAGACTGATGGGACGGTAATTCCCAGGATCCAAGGCGGATCCTCCCTCGTGGAGCGGGATAACTGTAGCTTTGTGCCACTCAGTGGGCACAAAGCCTGAGGTGAGGCTATGATTAAACATGACACTTAGGTGAGGTGCCAGTTCATTTTGTAGTTCATGTAGTACACAGCCTGGGATGTCATCTGGTCCCATGGATGCTGTATTCTTAGCTTTGGAGAGTGCAGTTTCTACCTGTGTGGCCGTGATTATCGGAATTTGGCAATCTTTTGGTATTGAGATGGGCCCTTTAGGGGGTGAAGTTGGCACTATATTGATCTGCCAGGATATTGGCAATATCCTTGGGATCAGTATATTCAATGCCATTCTGTTGTAGCTCAGAGCAGATCTGAGCATTGCCATTTAGATTCTTGACATAACTATAGAATGCCTTAGAAAGAAACTATAGAAAGGTAACTTATAAATGCCTTGGCCTCAGTGTCCTATTTGAATACAAGACATCAATATTCTTCCTGGAAAACTTGGCTAGGCTTAGAAAGCCCTGCAGATTGTTAGCCTAGTAACAACCTATGAATCTATGAATCTATGTGGTAGTTCCCTGGGGTAGATGACTTCCCAAAGGATACAGTAATAGATTTTTTGGCATTTAGTTTTAAACCATGATTTGGCATTTATTTGAGACAAACCTTCCTGCAGGATGGATACGTTATTTGGGGATTCAGTGATTGCTGCTAGATTACAGTCACCTGCAAACATAGTCAGACAGAGCCCAGTTTGAGCCCTTAAGTCTCAAACATTGATATTCTTCCCAGGGAGCATAAATCATGAAGTGCATTTGTACTTATTTGTTTTTGAATGGATAAGGAGGGGGAAGCCATATTCCAGACTAGAATACCCTGGGGTGGGGGAATAATAATAGCTGGCATAATGCTACATAGTGCAGCTATTCAAGTGTATAATTGAGATATCTTTTTAACTGGACATACCTCCATTTAGAATGTGCCATTCTAAGATAGAGCATGCTCTCTGCACCTCTGTAAGCTCCTCCATAAAATGTATGCATGTCAAGTCAGAATATCAATGGTGTCCTTAATTTATCACTCTGAAGTCACAAAAGTATGTGCCCCAGCAGATTATATGGTCAGTTAATTGTCAGTGGTTATTGTGATGATATGTGCAAGTGCCAGCCCAGCCAGCTGGAGTTTTGTAAAGAATGTTATGTCCTTTGAATATCAAACTGATTTATAGAAGATACTTGTGTTACAAATGTATTAGAACTGTATGTCATTTTATAACAAAATTATTTGTACAGATGCATGTACTGAACATTTATTCTGAGCTTTGCTTGTGTTAAAATATATTAACAGTTGACCCTTCTGAAATGAAAAGAAATGTGCATGTATTATTGTACCTGAATTAAATGTATATGTTTTAATACAGGATACTGGGACAGGAACGGTTAACCAGCTATCTTGCTTTAAGAAAAATCAGGGAAATGTAAATGAGCTGTTAAACCATTAAAACGGTACCCCACAGTGCTGGATAGGGAAGGAGATGGTAGTTCTGGGAAAAAGCCTTTGTTCATTAGCTCAGTAAAAAGAGGAAAGCCCCAGGCACTGCCATAAACATTTAGATGTATTGTAGCCATCTGTGCTAAAGTCCTGTCTCAACTTCAAAGGGGAATACTGCGAGAACTGACCAGATGAGGTCATTTTGCCTGTCCTTTTGGAAATTATATTTTAGATATTACAAAGAGAAATCTCAGAGTATTGTGTATTTTGTTTGGGGAACATGACTAGAAAGAGCCTCACCCATAGCATCTTGCCTTGTGGTAATAAATAACTCAACTAGGGAACAGTAAATTTTCCTAGATTCAGTCAGGAAAATAGTAAAGCTTAGTTTAGATATTGTTTTTCTTTTTTTGTCTGAATCTGTCCATCAATGTTCTTTTCAATATTTCCTGTGGTCTGAACTCTGTGGTTTACTATGAATATATAATCAGTATTTTCATGCTCTTTTATTATTTGTTAACTATATTTAAAATTTTATTGTGGCTGGTCCTTGTAGAAAGTATTTCACATTTGAGTGTACTTCTATTTATTTGGTGACACTGTGTGAGCCACTCCAGAAGGCCTAGCTGTCTTGGTCAACTACTGTCATTTGTATTAGTATTAATATTACGCAATATAATTGGATACCCTTTGTTAAGGGCCTTAGAGTAGCTGATTGTTGAGTGTCTGCTGGCAGTGATAACTACCTTATAGTCTGGGCAGAAGGTGGCACAGCTAGTACATCTGTGTCAGCCTTTCCCAGGTGTGTGTAAAAATCAAATCTCTCAGAGTGTGTGTGTCAGCTACTTGGGGCAGGGACATGAAGCACTGGGTTCACAGAGAGGGTGCTGGAGGACTTGGCTTGGACACTTAGCTGAGAACCTAACCCTACAGCTGTACCAATGGGGAGTCTTATTGGAGACCTGGAGGGAGACAGGTATAGAGACATCCAGACCCAGGGCTGTGTGTGTTCCCTGTGTGCTGTTAAGGCAAATTTTACTTGATACAGAGGGGTCTGTATCTGAAAATACTGAGTGTATCCATTTGTATTTCAACTGCACATCCCTCTCCAGTGTCAGTGGTGAGGATTCAGGCTCCTTGATTACTGGCCCAGCATGGGAATGTCACATATTGGTGACCATCAAATATTGGTAGCAGTGGTGGGCATCACATATTTGTTGGCAGTGGTGGGACCATCACATGATCACATATTGGTGAACAGTGGTGTGGATATTAATTAAACTCTTGTAGCCTGTAAGTAGTTGTCACTAGAGATGTTTATACTATCAAACAGCCCCAAAGCAGACATTCAGAGTTTCGTTTCACAATAGTTTTATTTATTTACTTTTTGTTAGCTTAGTTAGTCAGGGAGAGCAGGCAAGGATGTCAGCAGAGGACTATGGCAAGCTGACAAGGAACCAGTTAGCTGAGATATGCCAACCCAAAGGACTAGGGAATGCCAACCTAACTAAAGGGGAAATGATTGCAGACTTAATCACCACTGCAGCACAGACCAGCAACTAGGAGGATAACCAGTTTGATGATGGGAATTTGCTGGGGCGGCTCATGCCATCAGACTTCCGGGCTGAAGCACCCCCAGGTGTGAAAAGAAAGAAAAAGAAAGAACAACATTTAAAAAAATTAAATATTCAAATTAGTATACTATTGTATACTGGCTGCTTAGCTGTGACTGCAAGTCTGACTGACTCGCTGTTAAAGCCAGGGAACTCAAACTGCGCATGCTTGGTGAGTTCCAGGTTTAAAAAAAAAAAAAACTAGTTTCTGTAAAACCAGACTGCTGTAAAAGCAGTCCACATTAAGAAGAGAAGGCATCAGTGTACAGATGCCCAGACGTCTTTGTGATTTGTAACTGAAGTAAAGTGGATGGGGATCAGACTGCCACATTTGCAGTCATGCACGTGACATGGATGGCTGGGTGGCTACTGATTGGTTCTCTTCTCGGTCTTGCTGTCTTCCCTTATTGGGAAAAAGAGAGCGAGAACTTGAAACAGTCAGGGAGTCAGCAGCAGTACTTCTTGTTTGGAGTTCAATTGGACAGCTGAGCAGATAGAGCAGTGCAGTGTACCTTAAGTTCAATTTGTTTGATGGTGACCTGTTGCCTGGATAATGGATTGGGAAAAAAATGGAAAGAGGGAAATAGTTCCCAGGATCAACAGTAGGACCATTCCCGTGTAAGGACATTACTGTGGTTATTCTACAGGCCTTAGACATATACCAGAAGAAAAGTCTGACTGAATAAGTTTAAAATGGAACAGAGGAGGCAATATTTAATGCTGAATAGGAGACAGGCTGGTATGTTGTCAGAATTCAGAAAACTAGTATTTTTGGTTATAGAGAGAGTATTTAAGACCTTTTCAGAGGTGCTTTTGGAGGGAGGTATAGGCTAGGTGTTAAGTGGGGGTGGGAGGGGACAGCACAGGAATACTAGAACTGAATGTATCTGTATGTATATATATATATATATATATATATATATATATATATATATATATATATATATATATATATATATATATATATATATATATATAGATATAGATAGATAGGTAGATATACAGATATGTATATATATATATATATATATATATATATATATATATATATATATATATATATATATACGCAATGTTTTCATGGTTAAAGTAGGTGGTACCACCAGAAATAAACTCACTATAGTGTTCCATAGTGCTTGTAAATTTCCTAATGGTTAAAAAAAGGCTTTTATGGTTATCTTTGTTGAAGGTGGTGATATTTAGTTTATGCTTGATTTTATGTTTTTTTTTTCTTATGTCTAACTTCTCTGTTGATCTTTTTAAGGTTGCTTATAGAATGAATGTATTTAAGTATATTATTTAGTATCAGAAGATTTTGTTTGTAGAGTTTGTTGACACTATGTTTCCACTATAGGGTCTTGTTCTTAAAATTGCCATAATATTTATGATGACAGTGTTGTGATCTAATTTAATCACAGAAGGGAAGAGACATTTCATGTGTAAGAAATTAATGCTATTTTAGTGAGAACAATGTGGACATTTGCTGTTTGTGGTGTATGCTTAATGAACAGGTAGTTAAATCACCCAGGATGACTGTGTTGGGTTCAGTAGTTAAGGTTGCTGTCAACCTGCTGTCAACCTGTATCCCCAGATCTCTAATAATGCCTTCAGTGTTCAGAGGGCTCCCATCAATGTGGTAATTAGTGGGAAATGAGTTTTTCCAAAGGGGGTGACGACACATATTTTGGCATTAAGCTTAAGGCCATGGTTTTGACACCATTCATTGGTCTTAGTGAGGCCTTTTGTCTAGGATATCTGCATCACTTGGGGAGTTAATAATAGCTCCCAGCTTATAGTCATCTGTGAACTTGGCCAGAATCCCTCCGTGTTGGCCTGGACTTCTGAGAAGTAGATGCCAAGCAGGAGAGGAACTAGGACCGATCCCTGTGGGACTCCATTCGTGACTTGTCGGCAGTCTGACTTGGAGTCTGTTACTTTCACACTGTGGGTTCTATCTGTGAGCAAATTTGCAACCCACCTAATGATATAGGGGTTGATGCCTAGTTTGGTGAGTTTATCAATAATTCCTGAGTGGGGAATGGTATCAAAGGCCTTGGCCAGATCAAGGTAGGCTGTATGATCTGCCTTGCCCTCATCCACAACTCTGGTGACTAATTCAAAGAAGTCAACCAGGTTGAGGAGGCATGATCTACCTTTCACAAAACCAAATTCCATGGGATCTAGAGTTTAGAGATTCCCTATATCATTGTTAATTAGGTCCATGATAATGCACTCCATAGCCTTAAATATCAGACTCGTCAGGCTAATGGGGCAATAATTTCCAGGGTCTGTAGTCGCTCCCCCTTTATGGAGAGGGATGACTGTAGCAGTGCGCCATTCTGTAGGGACATAGCCTGAGGTGATGCTGTGATTGAACAGGGCACACAGATGTGGTGCCAGTTCACTTTGTAGTTCATGTAGAACACATCCAGGAATATTGTCGGGTCCCATGGAAGCTGTATTCTTGGCATTGGACAATGCAGCTTTAACCTGTGCTGCAGTAATACTGGGTGCCTGGCATTCCTATGATATTGTGATTGGTCCTCTAGAGGGGGGAGAGAGGGGTAAAGTTGGCACTGAATATGTCAGCCAGTATGTTGGCAATATCTGTTGGCTCAGTACAGGAGGTACCATTGTGCAGTAACTCAGAGCAAACCTGGGTATTGCCGTGGAGATTCTTGACATAACTATAGAAGACTTTTTGGTGATTTTTAATGTCTGCCGCAATTCTGGCTTTAGATGTTTTGATGAGGGATCTCAACTTTTTGTTGAGGCTAATAAGGGAGTTTTTGCAGTCTTGAGACTTCACCTTTTTCTGCAAGAGTTTCTTCCTTCTGTTGTAGAGTTTATTAATGGCAGGGGACCACCAGATTGGCTTCCTTTTTTTGGAGAAGACCATCTTTTCACCTTGAAGGAGAACGTCTTTACACCTTTTTTTGGATGCTTGATATTTTAGCTGCATTTTCTTTTGTTGGAAGAGAAGTTTACTGCTGCTCATGCCAACTCTGTTTAAAATGTGCAACTGTTTTGTTTAGCAAATGGGTTGTGGAATAGAGTTTTCAAGCAGTGCTAGTAGCACAACAGGTAGCATACTTACGTATTAATGCAGAAGGCTGTAGGTTCTACTCCCACAGCATATACTTTTGTATTTTAAGGTGCTACAGTCCTGAGTATGTCCTCCTTTGGATAGAGATGTCTATTAACCATGAACCTGTTTTTCAGTTTGCCATCCGTTCCCTGTTTCAACATACCAGCTTACTTTTTTTAATGTAACATAAGCAATTTATTCTTCAAGGGAAGCAGGCACTGAATTTGTAGATGAAAACACTGAAATATAAAGTTGTTTTCTAGTAGCATCCTCTTCATTAGATTCAGATTTCTTTAATGTGGAATTATTCAGATGAAATTTACTTCTGCAGAGATTGTCCATATTGAATGATATTGGTGGATTGTAATGACAGAAGTTTGAGTGGCCTTCTATGGTTGAAATGTTCTGAACTGGGCAGCTTTGTTATTAGTGGTTCATATGTTTTGCTTCATTGTTTACTGGAACAATGTTCAAAACTATAAATTTAAAATGCGGTCTAACAAGTGCTGCTGTATTATACTAGGGATATAATTTAATTAATATATTTTTTAATTGAATAAATCAGGAAGGGAATCAAAAAACATTTGCATGACCCTAAATGTGTGCAAGGGGCCTATGATTTGAAAACAGCCCAAAGGTAAACTTAAATTGCCACTGGCCAAATGCATTTTCTTTGAATGTGGGTTTCAGTGCTGTTTCAATGAATAAGTTTCGAAAGCAGAGAAGTTTTAATGCTAAGTCTGTTTTCACTGTAAGACTGTATTGCTTTATTTAGCAAATGTCTATCAGTGTTTATGCTATAAAATTTGAAATAAAAGTTGTATATTAAATCCAAATATCTGTAATCACTGTAGAAGCATAAAACAGTATGCACGCAGAGTTTTTAACACTGGGGGCAATGTGTTTTGGGGACTGTTGATGATTTTCTTTATTTAACATAATACTCTGGGAGGGTCAACCAGATGCTAGTGATCAATGTCTTTTGGGGGCTGTTGATGACTTTCTTATCTTTTTAATAGAATATCCTGGTAGGTGTCAAAGAGATACTAGGTATGCAGTGTGTTCTGGAGAGCCGTTTGTAGATGACATCTGTTTTTTTTTAACCTAGTATTTTTTTTTCGCATCATTAGTCAAGATAAATTAGGATGGCTTTATCAATGTTTTGTTATTGAAACAAACTCTACTTTTGCACGAGTAAAGTGTGTATGGGTGAACTGAAGTAAGATCACATGCAGGTTCTTGGCTTTGTGATCTGAAAGAAATACAGTAATGTAACCGTGGTCTTTTATTTTTATTATTTTCAACCTTGTAGGCTCAAAGCAGATTCTGTGGGTAGGCAGTTGGGATGGGGCAATGCTTATGTGCAAATGGAATGACTGCAGTTCTAGCTTGCTTTGCAAGACTAATGTGCATTTGAGTGAAGTAAGGTCATCCATAAGCTGTGAACTGAGTGTTATGTGAAAAAAAAAGAATATTTACCTTAATGACAGTATTGTCTTTTTTTGTTGTTCTTTTTGTTTTTAACCTCACAAGATCAAATCAGATACGGTGGGTGGGGTAGGCACTGGGAATTGGGGCTGGGTGTGAATTAAACAAATTGCCCTGCTGGTTACTGTTGTAGTTATATCTTTGCAAAACTGTAATACTTTTTTTCTGTATTTTAAGATGAATGTAAAATAATTAGCAAGTTAATGAGTATTTCTGTAACACAGCTTCATCCCTTTCTAGTTGGCCACACCCCTTTCTAGTTGACCACGTCCATTCAGCTATATCCTACAGCCCCCCCCTTTGATTTGAAGTCAGCAGCTGCCACTGGATTTGCAACCCTCAGAAACAGGACAGTTCAACTTTTCCTCAGAGGACTTAAGAATCTGTCTGGAGTTAAAGAGACTTGAACTGGATTCCAAATGTTTGGAAGTAGAATCATCACAGAGACTCCGGCATTTGAAGGCTGAAGAAAATAAGAACCTGCAGCGTTAGGAGGCTGAAGAAAATTAGGTGGCATTTGGAGGCTGAAGAAAAGGAGAAGCAGTGTCAACATGAAAGAGAGATGCTGACTCTTCACCAGGGTCATGGAAGTAATGGAGAAGAGAATAACCAAACCCCAGAAGCAATAAATGTTAGGAAATTTCTTCCACAATTTACAGAGGGTGATAATTTTGATAGTTTTATTCATATATTTGAAAGGGCATATAAACAGTATAATGTTGACCAAGGGCTCTGGGTATGGTTCCTCAGCCCTCTTACACCATGGTAAAGCTGTAACTGCTGTTTCTAAATTGTCTGATACTGATTGTTTAGATTATGATAAAGTTAAGCAATGTTTATTACAATGTTTTAAATTAAGACCTGAGGCTTACAGAAAAAGTTTTATGAGCATGAACGCAAGGCAGATGAATGTGTGTGTGGTTATATTGCTGAACTAAGCACTTATTTTCATAGGTGGGTGAGTGGGTGTCACGTCACCACTTTTCAAGGGCTGGCAGACCTTTTGGTGAGGGAACAAGCCCTTAGTACTTTGGTGAGGGAACAAGCCCTTAGCACTTTGCCTGAGGACATGAGAATATGGTTGGCAGACAGGGACTGCAACTCTGCAGATGACCTATATAAAGCAGGGCATCACTGCACAAGAAAGTAATACCTAGTGCTGCACATGGATATAAGGGAACCACCTCAACAGAGTCCACCATTAACAGGGGAAGCCACTAGTTCAGGTACATGTCCAGGATCAAGGATTAAATGTTTTAAATGTAACCAGTGGGGCCATGTAGCATATGATGGCCATGGAAGCAGGTGGGGGTAGCCAGCAATGGGAATAACAGAATGCCAATGGTAAGCTGTCTGGAGACAACAGGGGTACCAAACTACCAGTAAAACGTATATCCAGTCTTGGTGGATGGAAAACAAACTAGTGCCAAGAGAGACACAGTCTCTGATATAACCATTGTGAAGCCTGCAGTTGTTAAACAGGAGCAGTACTTGCTTGGGCAGTCCACTCCAGTCAGAGCTTTAGGAGGGATTCCATTCCAATGCCTTTGGCCAGGGTTCACCTTGACTAGGAGGGTGGAAAAGGAAACAAGCAAGTATGTGCATTTGAGGATAACCCTGCAGATGTCTTGATATTGAATTATTTTGATAATGCAGTACCTTGTGTGCAAGCAGTGATATGCAGTCAGGCTTGGAGACAGGCATGTGGATCTGGTAGCCTGGGGGAGACTCAGAGAGACTGCACACTTGAAGCCAGGACTGGTGATGTGGCTACTTTGGGGAGAGTGCTACCCAGTAGCAGGGAGACTGAAGGTGAGTCACACTTGCCTGTGGGTACTGATGTTCCCTTGGACAGAGTGACTGCAAGGGCAGAGATAAGTAGTAGTACCCAGGCTGACAGTGAGGCACCGCTGTCAGAGGATACCAGACTTCCTGTGGAAGGGGAGTTGGGAAGAGTTACAAAGAGAGAACTGAGGCAGGCTCAGCTCTCAGACCATACACTAAGAAGCTTGAGAGAGGTAGCTAGGGAGATGCCTGATTTTCAAGGAAAAGGGGAATCTGTATACTGGAACAAAGGGGTATTATGCAGAGAGTGGACCCCTGAGGGAGGGCTAGAACATGAGGTAATACAGCAGTTGGTAGTGCCCAGAGCCTACCATCTGACACTACTAGCCATAGCCTATGACATTCCATTTGCAGGTCATATGGGCATAAAGCATACCAAGAGATGTATTATGCAGAACTTTTTTGGCCTGGGATTGCCAGGGATGTAACAGGGTACTGCAGGAACTGTGAACAGTGCCAAAAAGTAGGTAAGGCAGGATACGAGGTCAAAGCTCCTTTGATGCCTTTGTCTGTGATTGAGGAACTGTTTCTGAGGGTAGCTATGACTATTGTGAGTCCTCTGAGTACCCCAAGTTCTACAGGGAAGAAGTATATCCTAGTAGTAGACAAGGTGTCAAATGCTTTGCTAGAGATTTTTAGCAGGGTAGGTTTCTCAAGAGAAATACTGACTGACAGAAGTGCCAATTGCATGGCAGACCTGCTGGCTTGTCTGTGGGAGCACTGTGGGATGAAGCACTTGAAGACAACCCCCTACCATTCCCAGACTAATGGTCTTGTGGAGAGGTTAAACTCTACACCAAAAACCATGCTAAAGGCATTTACAGACTCGTTTAAGAGAGAGTGTGACAAATATTTGCCACATCTGTTGTTTGCTTACAGTGTGGTACTCCAAGAATTCACAGGTTTTGCACCCTTTGAGTTGCTGTATGGGCATAGGGTGAGGGGACCTTTAGATCTAATTCATGATGAGTGGGAGGGTGAGTGTGAATCCCACAAGGAGTCTGTTGTGGCATATGTCCTAAACCTCAAGACAAGGCTTAGAGAGCCCATGGGCTTATCCCAGGAGAACCTGGCAGGTGCTCAACAGCAAAAAAAGGTCTGGTATGACAGGAATGCTCAAGCCAGAGAGCATGCTATGGGACAGCAGGTGATAGTGCTCATTCCTGCCAGACACAATAAGCTGCAGGCAGCTTGGGAGGGACCCTTCAAGATGGTAAGGAAGGGCAGTGATGTTAACTACATGGTAGAACACCTAGCCAGGAGGCAGGGGAACAAATTGTTCCATGTTAACATGATAAAGCCTTACCATGATAGAGAGGCCCTTGTGCTGAGTATTTGCAGTGAGTAGCAGGAGGAGTCTGAGGTGGATCTGTTGAATGATCTCCTCAGTGAGGCTCAGACTGACACCTCAGTGGAAGGGGTAGCAATGTCTCAGTGGCTATCCCCTACCCAGGTTTGAGAAATCTTAGCAGTGTTACAGGAGTTTGGGACATGTTCACTGGGAGACCAGGGTGCACCCACCTGGTGCAGCACCATGCGGATACATGACCCCAAAGGCCTATTAAGCAGGCCCCTTATAGGGTGCCTGAGAGGGTCAAACAGACTTTGAGGGATGAGATACAGGAAATGTTGGAACTAGGGGTAATCTAGGAGTCCAGAAGTCTCTGGGCCACCCCAGTGGTGCTGGTACCAAAGAAGGATGGCAGCACCAGGTTCTGTGTGGACTACAGGAAACTAGTCACACAGAGTCAGATGCTTACCCCATGCCTAGGACAGATGATGCCTTAGAGCAGCTGGGTGGGGCTAAGTATCTGAACACTGTTGATCTTACCAAGGGCTACTGGCAGGTGCCCTTGACTCCCAACGCTACAGAGAAGTCAGCCACTGTGACTCTTTTTGGCTTGTATAAGGTCATGAAGATGCCCTTTGGGATGTAAAATGCCCCAGTGACTTTACAGAGGCTGGCAGATCATATCCTAGCAGGAGCAGGAGATTATGTGGTTGGTTACCTGGATGATATTGCCATCTACAGCTATTCCTGGCAAGAGAACCTTCAGCATGTCAGGCAGGTTCTGGGTAGACTGCAGAGGTCAGGGTTAACCATTAAGCCCAATAAGTGTCAGATGGGTATGGCAGAGGTCTCTTACCTGGGACATACAGTGGGGAGTGGTAAGATCAGGCCAGAATCTGCCAAAGTGGAAGCCATTCAGGCATGGCCTGTCACTGTTACCAAAAAGCAAGTAAGGGCATTCTTAAGGACAGCATGTTACTATAGAAGGTTTGTCCCTAATTATAGTACCATAGCTGCTTCCCTCACAGACCTGATAAGGAAAAACAGTGGACCCCAGCATGTGAGCAGGAATTCCAGAAGCTTAAAGGAGTTTTGGGAGGACTCCCTGTATTAGCCAGTCCAAATTACAGTAAATAATTTGTTGTGCAGGTGTATGATTCAAACCATGGGGTGGGGACTGTACTTAGCCAGGTTTCCTCAGATAGAGAAGAGCACCCAATGGTATGTCTCAGCTGTAGACTCCAACCCAGGAAGGAATGTTATGCAGCTGTAGAAAAGGAATGCCTAGCCATAGTATGGGCACTGCAGAACCTTCAGCCTTATCTGTATGGAAGGAAATTCACTGTAGTTACAGACCACAATCCCTTAACATGGTGACAAACAGCCAGCCAGCAAAATGCCAATTTCTTAAGATAGAGCGTAGCATTGCAGGCATATGACATGACAGTACAACACCGTAGTGGGGTCAGCAATGCCAGTGCAGATGGGCTCTCAAGACAGGGAATGGGGTAACATATTCCCAGATAGGCTTATTTCTCTCAAGCCATGCTTCTCAAGGGTCACTTGAAAAACTAGCTTGAGTCTTCGAGGGGGGGAGAGATGTGATGATATGGAGAAGTGCCAGCATAGCCAGCTGGAGGTTTGTAAAGAATGATATATCCTTTGAATATCAGACTAATTTATGTGTTGCAAATGTATTAAAATTGTATGTAATTTTTATATCAAACTGATTTGTACGGATGCTTGTTCTGAAAATATATTTGTGAGCTTTGCTTGTGTTAAAATGTATCAACAGTATACCCTGTTGAAATGAAAAGAAATGTACACATATTATTGTAACTGAATTAAATGTATATGTTTTAATACAGGATACTGGGATAGCAATGGTTAACCAGCTACCTTGCTTTAAGAAAAATAAGGGAAATGTAAATGAACTGTTAAACCAGTAAAACATCACTCCACAGTGCTGAATAGGACTGGAGACTCTAGGTCTGGGAAAAAGCCCTTGTTCATTAGCTCAGTAAAAAGAGAGGAGACCCCAGGCACTGGCATAAACATTTATATGTGTATAGTAGCTATCTATGCTAAATTCCTGTCTCAGCTTCAAAGGGGAATACTGCAAGAACTTAGAGTCAGGTGACCAGATTAAGTTATTCTGCTAGCTCTCTTTGAAATTATATTTTAGATATTACAAAGATAAACATAGAGTATTGAGTATTCTGTTTTGGGGAACCTGACTAGAAAGACCCTCATCTAGAGCATCTTGTCTTGCGGTAGTAAGTAGCTTAACTAGGGAACAGTAAGTTCTCCTAGATTCAGTCAGGAATGTAGTGAAGCTTAGTTTAGATATTGATTTTCTTTATTTGTCTGAGTCTGTCCATCAATGTTTTTTTCAATATTTCCTGTGATCTGAAATCTGTGGTTTACTGTGAATATGTATTCAGTATTTTCCTGCTCTTTTATTATTTATTATTAAATTTATTTAAACTTTTATTGTGGCTGGTCTTGTAGAAAATATTTATTTATTTATTTATTATTTATTTATTTTTATTTTACATTTGTTAACCGGGATGGTCTGACTGGACGAGGTCCATTTACAGCAGAGGCCCGGGGAGAAATGCTGCACTTAATTAATACAACAAATAATGACATTATACATAATGTAAAAAAACATTGTTATACCAGCAGTATTTTGTGAAAAAGAAACAGTTAAAAAAAATGTTATCAGCAATAATTACATATGTACATTTTGTTAGTTATGAAAAATATGGACAGAGATCGCAACAAAATTACCATATGTCAAGGGATACCATTTGTTACAAACATGCTTGCTGAGGGGCCTGAAATAGGAGAGAAAAGAGAAGGATGGAGGTAGCATATTTTAGGATTATGTAACACATGGACAGAGCTAAGAGCTTATAAGATGAGCCTTAAGGTAGTTTTTTAATTGTGTGGTATTTGATGCAGAAGTCACAGAGGGAGGGAGATTATTCCAACATTTTGCTATACTGTGCAAAAATAGAGCTTTACCTGCTGTGTTGTTGGCTGAGGAGATATAGAGGAGTGATTTGTTGGCATGATTGAGTGATTTAACCTTTGAGAATATGTATATTCATTTGATGACACTGTCGGCCACTTCAGAAGGTCCAGCCATCTTGGTCAACTACTACCCTTTGTATTAGTATTAATATTACACAGTATGATTGGACTCCCTTTGTTTAAGGGCCTTAGAGTAGCTGATTGTAGAGTGTCTGGTGATGGTGATAACTACTTTATAGTCTGGGCAAAAGGTGTCATAGCTAGTAAATCTGTGCCTGCCTTTCCCAGGTGTGTGTGTGTGTGTGTGTGTGTGTGTGTGTGTGTGTGTGTGTGTGTGTGTGTGTGTGTGTGTATATGAAAGTCAAATCTCTCAGAGTGTGTGTGTGTGTGTGTCAGCTACTTGTAGCAGGGACACAAAGCACTCGGTTCACAGAGAGGGTGCTGGAGGACTTGGCTTGGACACTCAGCTGAAGACCTAACCCTACAGCTGTACCAGTGGGGAGTCTTATTGTGGACCTGGAGGGAGACAGATGCAGAGACATCCAGACCTCGGGCTGAGTGTGTTTCTTGCGTGCTCTTAAGGGAAATTGTACTTGATGCAGAGAGGTCTGTATCTTGAAATACTGAGTGTATCTATTTGTATTCCAAGTACACACCCTCCCCAGTGTCAATGGTGAGGACTCAGGCTCCTTGATTACTGGCCCAGTGTGGGGATGTCACTTATTGGTGGCCATCACAAATTGGTAGAAGTGGTAGTCATCACACTTATAATACTTCTGTTGCACTGAAAGTGGTATGAGTGCAAAAATTCCCTTCCTGTCAGTGGAACATCAGAACCAGTACTAAACATCCTATGAATGAAGAAACATACTGCCCAAGTCTTTTCTACCAATTGTAAGCCTATAAAGACATGATATATAAACCGTTGTACACCCTATGCAAGAGGAGTATAAGCCTGCTTTGCATGTTAGAGGTTCAGTCAAAGCAAATCACCTTTTTTATGTGTTCTCTAAATGTAATATTAAAAATGTCTTCATAAGTAATTAGCTGTGAGGCACTTTTAACTCAAGAAAGTTTTAAGGTTTATTGTGAGTTAGGAAATATTTGTTAGCACAATACTACCATGTTTAAAGCTCTCTTGCTTCTGCATGATCATATACAAAAGTCTACTATTATTAGGTAATGCAAACATCCCCTGCCTGTGAAACAAAACTATAAAAAGTGCAAACAACCTAATATAGCAGACCTAATCTTTTTATAGGTTCATAGGTTCATAGGTTCATACTAGGCTATCTGCCCTAGGGCATTTATAAGCCTAGCCAGAGTGTGTTTGGCTTTTGCCACCCATTTTAAATTAATTTTGCTATGCCCTTTTTCGAGGTTAGTATATTGTGCCTCTGTCTAACAGTGATACAGAAGTGATACCCGGGGTAAACCTACGATCTCCCATCCACTCATCAAGATTCCTCTTGAAGAGAGTCACTGAGGGACTCTGCCTAACCTGGACTGGGATTTTATTCCAGAGTGAAGGGAGCCTCTGGGTTATGAATCTGTCCTTCCAGCATGTCCTATTTATTTCAGTGCTGAGGTTCAAGTCTCTCAAGCACGTAGCTCGATGGGATTTGGATTTTCTGAGGTGCAGCATGTCCATTAATTCCGGGTTGGACATGGCTTTATACATCAGGCACAGATCGCCTCTGAGCAGGCGGTATGCCACTGAGAAGAGCTGGAGTTTCTTTAACCGGGCAGCATATGGCATCTGTTTGAGCCCTTTGATCCTCTTGGTGAGGTACTTTTGGGGTCTTTCCAGTTGCTGCAGGTGTCTGGTAAGGTACATCCCAAAAGGGGCATTGTACTCAATTATGGGCCTGATGAGGGATGAGTAAAGAGGCACAATGACCTCCCCTGATCTAGATGTGAATCCCTTCATGATTAGGTGGGCTATATAAAATGTTTTTCTAACCACTTTGGCCACATGGTTGTCAAATGAGAGATTGCTATCAACTTGGGTCCCCAGGTCCCTAATTACTTCTTCTGTACTTAATGGATTACCACCTATGTGGTAATTTGTGGGCACTTTGTTTTGCCAAAGGGGATGACTATACACTTTTTGGCATTTAGCTTGAGGCCATGGCTCTGGCACCAGTTGTCTCTTTCTATGAGGCCCTATTGGAGGATGCTTGTGTCGGCTGGAGAGTCAATTATGGCGCCCAGTTTGCAGTCATCTGCAAACTTGGTCAGCCACAGTCCTTCCATGTTGGCCTGTACCTCCGAGAAATATATACCGAACAAGAGAGGTCCCAGGACTGAGCCTTGTGGGATGCCACTTGTAACTGGTTTGGAGTCTGACATGGCTCCAGCAATTCTAACCATGTGGGTTCTGTCTTTGAGCCAGCTTGCAACCCATCTAGTGACATAGGGGTTTATATTTAAGCTGGTGAGCTTATCTATAATGCCCGAGTGGGGTATTGTATTGAAGGCTTTTGCGAGGTCCAGGTAGGCTGTGTGGATCACCTTCCCCTCGTCAATGGCCTTGGTGACTGTTTCAAAGAAATCGACCAGGTTCAAGAGGCAGGATCTGCCCTTAACAAAGCCGAACTGGGTAGGATCCAGTGTCTGTAGGTCCCTAATATCTTTATTTATGAGGTTCATGATGATCCTTTCCATAGCTTTGCAGACCAAGCTAGTCAGGCTTATGGGGCGATAGTTTCCAGGATCCGTTGAGGCACCACCTTTGTGGAGAGGGACCACTGTTGCTGTACGCCACTCTTTGGGTACATATCCTGTAGTAAGGCTGAGATTGAACAGTAGTTTTATGTTTGGGTTTAGCTCTTCTTGGAGTTCATGTAGGATGCAGCCCGGGACACCGTCTGGTCCCATTGATTCTGTGTTTTTGCTTTGGAGAGGGCGGCTCTTACCTGAACATCTGAGATGTCAGAGGGGCAGCACTCTGCTGGGATAGATATTTGCCCTTTTGTTGGGGGGGGGAGTTTGCACTGAACCTGTCAGCTAGGATGTTGGCAATGTCTGTGGGTTCGGTGTATTTTTGGTCATTTTAGAATAATTCTGAGCATATCTGGGAATTTCCACCCAGGTTCCTAACATAACTAAGGAAAGCCTTGTGATTATCCTTAGTGTCCTGTGCAATTTTTTTCTCGAAGCTGGCCTTAGACAATTTTATGAGTGCCCGTAGTTTTTTGCTAATACTGATCAGAGATGCCTTCCCTTTTTGGGATTTTGCTCTGTCATGTAGTAGCTTCCTCCTTCTATTGCATAGTTTGTTTATGGCTGGGGTCCACCAGACAGGACGTCTTCCTTTGGAGGATTGGGTCTTGATTTTATTTGGGACTGCATGATCCATGTATTCCTGAAGGTGTTCATAGAATGCGTTTATAAAGGATTCTGCGGTCTGGGCCGTATTTTCCACAGGCCTGGGGGCTTTGAAGGATTCCACCTCGGTTTTGAAGAGTGTGAAATTTGCTTTAGAGAAGTTTTTCACTGTGGTTTTCTGGGCAGAGGGTGGGGTTGGGATGTGAATATCCAGTCAGATTAGTTTATGGTCTGATCTTACCAGTGAGGGATACACTTCTGGTCTGGAGCATAGAGTCCCCATGTTGGTGATGATCAGGTCCAGTATGTTTTCCCCTCTTGTGGGAGTGGTAACAAGTTGTTCCATAGCATTTGAGTTTATAAATTCTAGGAACCTTTGGGCTAGGGTGTTGGAGCTAGAGTAATGCTCCCAGTCTATGTTTGGGTAGTTGAAGTCGCCCAATATAATGGTGTTTGGAGAGACCTTCATATTTTCCAGTGTTCTCAGGAAGGCCGAGTGGGGTTCCTGGGTTTGGGAGGGTGGTCTGTACCAGGCTATAAACTGGAAGGCAGTTTTACTCACTGTTAGTTGCACATGGATAGTCTCTGATGCTTCGTGCTGTGCCACCAACCTGGAGGTGTGGGTATCTTTGATGAATATTGATACTCCCCCCTCCTTTTGTGGTTCGGTCCAAGTTTTGGGGCCGAAAAGCATGGTATGAGGTATAACCTGGTAGTGCTGGGGTGCTCTTGGGAGCCTTGAACCAGGTTTCTGTTACTGCACAGATATTGATGTTCTCCATGCTAAGGAGAGTTTCGAGTGCGTGCATCTTGAGGTTTAGACTTCTGGCATTGAGTAGCATTACTCTTAGTTTCTTATCCCTTGTGATACCTATGGAGGTGGGTTTGTCTTTTGAGCCTTGCCTAAAAAAGGCACTATGGGGGTAGCAAGAGCCTTTGCCAATATCCGAAAGCCCAGGGGTGACAGGTGCAAGCCGTCCCTAGCAAAGCATCATGGCTTGTCAAGCATGTCATCCCAGGCTGACAGGCATTGGATCCCCTTTGAATGACACCAATACTTAAGCCAGTTGTTGAAATTGATCATCTTGTCTTCATATTGTGGCATCATTCTTGGTGAGGGTAAGATGCTACTCAAGGTCAGGGTCATACCGGCCTGGGCTACATGCTCAGAGAGCTCCTCTATGTCTCTTTTCATGTAGTCCAGGGAGGTACGTCTCAGGTCATTCACACCAGCATGGACAATGACTGAGTCATATTTGTACTTGCCTTGGAGTGACCTGAGTGCTTGCGTTATGTGGCGGATCCTAGGGCCTGACAGGCAGCTCACTGTGACCTTCTCCTTGTTCAGCCTGGTGAGCGGGACGTCAGTGTGCCTGATGATAGAGTCACCTATTACAAGTGTATCAGGTGTGTTGTTTAGCCTTAAGGGCTGTGACTGTTCGGCACACTGGCTTTGTAAGGTATGTGTTGCAGGTGTTTTGTTTTGGGGTAGCGGTTGCTTGGGTGTCTGCTTTGGAGGTCTCTGCTGCTTAGGCAGATTTTTATTTAGAGCCTCCGAGTATGTTTTTGTGTGTTTATGTGTTTGGTTTGCTGTCATGGTAGGTCTATGTGAGACTGGAATTGTAGTGAGTGCGGTTTCCTTCTCCTCCTGACTGGTTACGCCAGTACTGAGTTGAGAGAGCTTAGCCTCCAGTTTGGCTGTATGGTTGCATCTCTCACATGTGTTGGAATTTGTTGGGAGGAGGAGAGGGTTGTCTGTGTACATGAGGCAGTTGTAACATTGCCTCAAGATTCCCAGATTCACCAGCTGGACCGGAGAGGAGATTGACAACTGACCTTTGGATATGCTAGAATAGTATTGGGAATTCCTTTATAATTGAAAAAAGGGCCAATGGGGAACAAGGTACTCAAGGGGAGTTTGTGAGGGTGTAGTGCTTTTAATTTTTTAGTGCTGACATAGTGAGCAAGTGCCAGGTAACTTAAATGCAATGTGTTACAGATAACTTAAATGCAAAAATGACAAACAGTAACTTTCTTTCAAGTGAAACAAGGAAATAAGTACAGTAAGCAATGCAGATATCACTAGGGATCCACAGAAGCACTGAAAAGCCGCGTTTTAGGTGGAATTAGCATTTCAGGGAAATAACAAGCAAACAAACAACAAGCATACAAACAAAGCTAGATTCAGCAGGCCTGGATCTAATCTATGCTACAGCAAACAAGGTGTAGACCACGAACCCTCTTAATGTAAATAACTGGCCTGAAGCCCAAGTGCTTAAACCAGAATTAATACACCTTTAGAATAACAGACACTGAGCCCTCAATCAGCAGTTCCCAACTTAGAAGGATGTAAGCTACCTGTCCTGCCACCACAGTGCAGGCCACAAACCTTCCTAATGTAAAACAACTGGTCTGAAGCCCAAGTGCTTAATCCAAAAGACTTAGAATGATAGCTACACTTTAATCAAGTTACTACCAAGCAGTAATAAATACAATTGAATACTTTAAAGAATGCCTGGATTAGTGCTCAAGTTATACAAACAAAGCTAGATTCAGCAGGCCTGGATCTAGTCTATGCTACAGCAAACAAGGTGTACCAATTTCAGTAAGAAGCAGTTCAAATATGCAGGCACTATAAGCCTTTAACCAGAAATTCCCAGCTCAGAAGGGCAGAGTCCAGCCTGTCCTCCCACAAGAGTGCAGACCACGAACCCTCTTAATGTAAAATAACTGGCCTGAAGCCCAAGTGCTTAAACCAGAATTAATACACTTTTAGAATAACAGACACTGAGCCCTCAGTCAGCAGTTCCCAACTTAGAAGGATGTAAGCTACCTTCTTAATGTAAAACAACTGGTCTGAAGTCCAAGTGCTTAAACTAAAAGGCTTAGAATGAGTTACACCAAGCAGTAATAAATATAAATGAGTACTTTTAAGATGACACAAAAGCAAAATAAAGTAGGAAGAAACACAAATACAGTAAAAGCAGATAATTTTTTTTTCTTTTTTTTTTTTTTAAGTGGAAAGAGAGAAAGGAAAGAGAGAAAGAAGTAGCAGAAACTAAGCTGATTGGCCTTCTCAAATGTTCTCCCTGTACTGGGTAGAATGAAGTAATGACACTAGACTGGGAGGAGGGTCCCAGATCAAATTTACACTAGGGGCCAACAGTGAGGGAGTGTGGGAAACAAACTTTAGAAATGTTTCTCACAGCTGAAAAGCAGCAGTGAGCCTTTAAATGAAAGTTTTAAACAGCTAAAGGAGCCTCTATAAAAAAGATTTAACTGCAACAAGTTATCAGAAACAAACAACCCAACAGATGCTTAATAAAAGTGGACAATTTTCAGTTAATACCTCACACACAGTGAAACTAGCTAGAAAAATACACAGTACACAAAGTGCTATAAATAACAAAGAAATAAAGAACAAAATAAACAAAAAACAGGATACTTAATGTTATATATTATAGCTCCGAGTTTCCTCAGTGTCTTTCCTTCGATCAGTTCGGTGTGAATCTGTTTTCTTCATTCTAAAAAGGCAGAACTGGAATTTTAAATGAGAGTTAAAGCTAAAGATTTTCATGCAATTTAATATTCTCTCTCCCTTTGCAAGAAATGCTAACCATGTTTAAATAGATGAGGTGACGGGATTAGCATGTTAGGTATTCTTGCTTTTAAACAATACATTAAATTGCTGAATGTTCAGGACATAATGACACTAATTATATGTTCTGCTATTTGTACCTGAATTAACACTGCAGATGTTATGTGATGTAAAAAAAAAATTCCAAGATCAACATGATGGAAGAATATCTGTTATCTTACAAGAAAATTATTTTCATCAACACAGGATAAGAGGAAATGCCAATGTGTAGATCTTTAAGGACTGTAGGAGCCTCACAAAATAAAGACAACAACCCTAGAATTAAATACAAATCAGATCCATTATCATAGGATAATATGACATTATAAAAGCCAGAAAAATGAATGCAAACAGATTTTATTATCTGCAAACATTCATTTTAAATAACACAAAAGGAAACCTGGAAAAGTGTTTCTAACCTAACAAGACAAAACTCCAAAAACATAAGTATATGTTTTTCTGGAACAAACTGTAAAATACATGATAAAAGGTGATGCTTTTGCTAGCTTCCCCACCCTTCAGTTTTTGTCTCAGCCTCTTGGGCTGCTGCCTCGGCCACTCTTCCAGTCACACAAATGTCTTACCAAACACTATTCTAGTTTTTCAGGTTTGTTGCTATGCTGGCAAACTTCTTAGCAATTAGGTTATCCAACAGAGTTTTGCCCAGGTGCAGGCAGATAGATAGATTCATAGATCATATATATACTAAGCTAACTTTGCCCTGTGATTTATTTTGGCTAGCCAATTATCCCTTGTGAGCCTCAAACCCTAAACCTTGTGTTTGTAAGGCAAACACCTTAACCATTAGGCCATTGCATGCAATGTTTCTCAAGATGTGTCTACTCAGTTTCTTCATCAGTTTCTCTCTTCTCTTCAGTCTTTTTCTCTCTCTGTCACTCTTTCTGTCCTGACAAATTTCTTGAATGCCAAAAATCTGCAGTGATTAGCCTTATTCTCATCCCCAGAGAATTATACTGCACAATTAAATACTAACCAGTCTTTCTTTTGTCTCTCATTTCTACAACATTAAGGACAGACCAATATTTCTTCTGTATCCTATCTCTGAAATTTTGGAATCTCTAAACTCATTACAACTCTGATACTACCTTAACACTGATTTCCATTCTCTGAGTACTATCCACCATAATGCTGGCTTTGGATAGCTAACAGGTTCTGCCATCTAGGATCCCGCCAAGGTCTTTGACATGGTATTGCACTCCTGCAATAGTGCGCAAACATCCACAGCCAAGTTTTTGAATCCATGACTAAGCAATTAAATGGCTGCAGTATTACCTGTCTAAACATAATTGTAGAGTCAGTGTCAGTAATGTCCACTTTTTTTTTCAAAACTTGTTCTCATGGGAGTACCCTTGATTCCTTTCTTGGACTATTGTTTTTGACACTTTTACTAATGTAGTTATTTATATGTGCTGTTTAATCCAAACCATATTATACTCAGGCTACATTGTTCTTTTGATGGTATTTCAGTTAAAAAAGCAGACTATTACCTGCAGATACAGGAATCTGACACTGGAACAGAAGCCAATACATTTTAACAAAAATCAAGACTATACTATGTTGAGATGAAAAAAAGCTAAGTAAAATACATCTCCAGAAATGGCATAATAGCATCTTCTGTCACCAAACACAGTTGCAGTTAGAACTGTTAAATGATTCAAGTAAGTGTGAATATGGAAAGTACATCTTCCCTCATTTGGTAAAATATCCAGCAAGATAAAACTTATCAAATAAATAATTACAACATACAGGCCTGGATGCATAGGCAACAGTGCAGGAATACAACATGCCCTGCACCAATGTGGTACTCACCCTGCACCAATGTGCTGCTTTATGCTGCTTTGCCCTTTCATGATTCAAAGTCATGCATATTCCCGTAAGGACAATATGTCATTAATGTAGAATTTGCATTGCTATAATTCGCTCATCTGACCACTTTTGCTACTTGGTTAAGTGCCTACCAACCTGTGTTCCAAGGTAATGCAGGTCTTAGCAGATCACACATAGGCAAATCCTTCCTACACACACACACACACACACACACACACACACACACACACACACACACACACACACACACACACACACACACACACACACACATACAAATACAGATCATGTAGACAGAGACAAATAGACACATGCATATAGATCATGTAGATAGAAACAAACACACACACCCAGACAGTTGACATATTGTACATACGTCAGGCACCATTAGACAGGGAAAACTAAATGAAGCAGAACTGCACTATAGATCATGGCTCTGTTCTACCTAGTCAAACTATGCAACAGCATAGACTACACAGACATACACACAGGAATAACCCCTCATCTGAGCTATGGCAAACTCAAGAGTTCAGCACCCTGTAATACTGCAATGCAGTGTCAGTAAAGGAAACTAATTCCTGTTGTCTAGAGTAGAAATAGAACCTACAGCATTCTGATCCTCCAGCACTAAAGATGAAGGTGCTACCTGACCTTCCACACAATACACAAACCAGTACCTGTACACTCTGCAACCATGTTCTCCCCATTAATTCAAGCCACAAGACATGTCAGGCAGTGGTCAAATACCCCCCCCAAAGACACACAGACAAACAGCCATACACACATGCAGTACAACCTACCTAGATTGTCAGTCTGTACAGGGTAAAACTGTCCTGCTTCCCCTGTGCAGATTCCCCTAAATGAAATTCATAGGTTCACACCACTACATAACCTACTGACCTCTCTTAATCTTATATCTTGACATAAGTCATTCCTAAAAATAGCATTAGTTGTGTTCAAAGCCTAGGTTTTGTTGTCAAGATGTAACAAGTTTGTATGTTCTTATGTATACTTTTTGATTATTGTAATGTGTGCATGAAAATTTACTGTTACTCATGGAGCTTTTCTCCCCAGGCCTCTGCTGAAAAAGGACCTGTGTCCAGTTGGACTTTCTCAGTAAACAAATGTTAAATAAATAAAATAAATAAATAGTGTTGTACGCTTAATTCATCTTCTGTGCTGCTGTTCAGGGTAACTTGCATAGTGAGTATATAAATTCTGCACTACAGGGTCCGCCTATCTGGTGCTGAATCTTTCACTGGCCAGTAGCACAGAGCTGCGTTCTGGGCAATAGCAGCACTATGAATTGAGCAAGGATGCCGAGTACACAAGTTGTACTGCATGACTTTCCATACTAGGCGATGTGTCTATCAGAATATATGTAAGACTCTTTTACCAAAACCATGTGCAGGCCTTGGTAAAATGGCATTCAGTTGTAAGTTTGAATATGCCCTTGCTTTACTAACGCAGTCATCCACATACATCTCATTTCTGGAGATTCTCCAAAACAGAATAGAAAGATTAATTTTCTCTAAAGTCACTTAATAGCATTGCCTTCTGTTGTGACATGTCAGCTGGTTATGTATGTTTAACCAACATAAAATCAGAATACCGAAGCACCTGGTAAATCGCCTCAGCTAAAATTCAATGTACTGTCATTAAGTGCCTGTGTTAGGCTAGTTTTTAATCCCTTATATAAATACCAGTAGCAAAATATTTTAGATCAACCTCCCTTTTTCCCTAAGTTCTGGAAGATCTAAACGTATTATGTAACCAGTTTAATTCATACCTACAGCATTACTTCATTTGCACCTTTCTCCCATCAGCTATTTCTTCCTTATTACTGTTAAGAAAGCATTATTTACTAGAATGCAATCATTCCTTCAGGGCAGTAACAATTAACTACATGAAGAATGAAAGACCAAGGAATTTACTTTAAAGCTGAACTCACAGTACCTAAAACATCTATCATTCTACATATGATGCATTTCCTTACATCTGCTGTACCCTTAATAAACTGAAAATATTTAGAAAATAGATCTAGGATGGGCCGCCAAACCCAAAACAGACAAAGTAGCCAAATATTGAGCCCAGTTTTCACTTTGGTAATTATTAAACAAAGTATGTTTTTTTTTTTCCTGTGGAGGCTTCACTCCTACACCTTCCATGCAACAGACTAGGGTTTCTGCACCTCTGGATTGTAAAAAAAATTCTCTTTGATCCCACTTGTAATAACACCCACGCTCTAGTAAAATGTTATAACAGTCTGCCAGTTTCAGAAATTAGCTAGAGTGCATTCAGCCTCAAATAATAAGCAAATAAAATAAATAAAACAATTAAATCAATATAAAGTCAGTATTGATACATCATACAAACTGTGGCTCACCCCTCAATGAAGAAGAGCAAGAATTACTTAGATTAATAGTGCAATTTCTTGAATTTGAAAGTTGGAGCCTTCTTAGTAATTCATTACAAATGTGGCATGATGAGTTTGGATTCTAAAATTCAAAAGCTATGTCTTAACATTTTAAAAAGATTCAACTTCTCATATGTATTAACCTAGTTATCAGACACCATCTACTGTAAAATCAGTGAATGTAGCTCTCCAGGTTACATGCATGCACATGTGCAGACTAACACACACACACACACACACACACACACACACACACACACACACACACACACACACACACACACACTTTACTAGACACCATATCAATTGCAATACTTTTAAAACACATTTTGCCACAGAATACACATAAAATATACTATAATAACATTTTCCTTTCAGTTTGAAGCAAGGGCACACTAGTAGGTTGATAGTAAAAACTAAAACTCATACACTTTGGCCACATAATGCAAAGACAGAATTCGCTAAAGAAAAGAAATGAGTGCAAAGGCTAATGTGGATAGACAGCATTACTGAAGTAATGAACAGGAATCTGCAGGAACTTAAAGAAGCATTTTTTTATTACCTATTTGTTGACCAGGCAAGCCCACTGTGCACAGGTGTCCCTTTTCACATGCATCCCAGGAGCACTGTCTGGTTGTGTTTGATCAGAGACACACAGCAGGCAAATGAAGACAGAAGGAATCAAACCATATTTTCTGAGCACAGGAAGCAGCTTGGAACTTTACTACTCTGCAATAACTGTCAGAGCTAGACTCACCCCAATATAGAGAGACAGGCCTGAAGTGCTTAAGTTCATTACAAAGTCCATTTGTGGGCGCTACTCTGTTGTTGTGCTTACCTCAGATGAGAAGTTAAACCAAGTTATATCTGTCTAAGTTGGTGGTAGCTCATGTGAATGCAAAAAGTCCTACTCCACTTATTGTAATGATTAAGAGATTTTCTTAGTGCCCTGGCCAGATATTCCCAAAATCAGTATAAATACCACCCCATGTCCCTCCTGAAAAGAGGTCACTAGCCTAGTAGACTAACCCAGTCAACTAAAGATAGATAAATGATAAAACAGTTTCCAGTTTAAGCTGTTCCAGATGATTACCCAAATCATGCTAGGAGACGGAACAGCTTAAAAACAGCCTTAGGGAAGCTTCTCCCTAGAGATGATTGAGAACTAGTTGTGTGTGTGTGTGTGTGTGTGTGTGTGTGTGTGTGTGTGTGTGTGTGTGTGTGTGTGTGTGTGTGTGTGTGTGTGTGTGTGTGTGTGAGATTACCATTTGTGCAAGCCCACTGTGCACTTGAACAGGAAGTTACACCTTTCTCACTGCTGCACACAATGAAGCTATATACATTTGTGAACTGTGGAGGGTTTGCACCTCACACAGTGAAGCTTTCTGCAAAAACATATACATAGGTGACTTTTAGGTAAGTGTGTTCTTTATTTATTAATACAGCAGTGTTTTCAAAGTTGAAGCTAACTTAAGCAAATCGCTTAGAGGCTCTTTCTAGCAGAATATTTGAAACTGACAACTTGCAGCTAATATAACAGTCAAGGAGTTAGGCCAGACAGACAGAGACTGTTCATAGAAACTGAGGGAAAACAAAAGTTGTTAATACTTTCACTGTGAATAATGGGAGTCACAAGCTGAATTATAGGGAGAGATGTAAAACAAATTTATATACATATGGCAGACTCATGAGGTAATTTTGGAGTATAACAAATTACTAACTAATATTACTACTAAGAGTGTGCAGGGGCATTATTACTGCCCATAAAGTTAATAAATAGTGAAATGACTTTTTCTCTTTTTCTAGGTGGAGTTGTCATTTAAAGAGTGCACAGGAAGAGGAAGTAAGGAAGAAATGTCAACATTTCCTATATTTAAATAGCTGGTTACATAAGACTTTAAGAGTAGCATCAAAATAGTAGAGAAGCAAGCATTTTTCAACTTACTTGAAGCATTCCAGAACAAAGAATTAGTAGCCTGACGTGGCAGAAAAAATGATGAGGCATTCTTCTGAAACTAATTTGTGAAATACAGCATTACAAAATAGAGCACTACATCTTAACAACAGATACGCACAGCTTGGCACACCCAGTTTGTCTACTTCCTTATATTCTTCATAAACTGGATGTTCTGCTTAACTAACAGTCTTTTTTTCTTTCACTAGCAAAATAATCATCATATACCTGTTTTGTGCATTCTTAAATTTTGCCATTATTTTTTATGCTGCCACTTCTGGAATGTTGTTCCAATCATTCACTAACCTTTCTGTGAAAGAAGCACTCTCTTGTATCTCCCTTGATGTTTCTATCTTGCACCTTTGACTTATGTCCTGTTGCTCTCGCATATCTCTTTTTTTGAATGAGTATAGCCACTTAGACTAAGTATAACTCCTTAAGATACATAAAAGTTTATTTGAAATCCTTGCCTTCTTTATTCAAGACTGTGCATATTAAATATTGTAGTTACAGTCTTTCTTTCTACAGGTTCTAGATAAAAGAATGTGCCATTTTTGTTGCTCTTATCAGGACAAATGCAGTTCTGATCATGATAAAATGAAATCTCCATAATTACATACAGTGCTGTGCATAAAATTAGGTCTTAGCAGCTTTCTATGCAGAAGGATAATATTTTTTACTAGTAATGTTGTTTTTATGCATGCCAGTAATCTGCCTGTCTTTTTCTCTATGACACTGTACCTTTACTTCTAGATAATACAACTGTATCCCCAAGTCCCTTTCTAACTTTATTGCTACTGCTGTTTCTTTTTCCTCTATCTGTGTAGTCCTTTTGCACATTATGGTGTATACTTATACATTTTACACTGAATTTAATGCATCTTACACCATTATAGACTTATGATGTCCCTTCCCATTTTTATGCCTTCTGACATATCAGCTGCATTGCATTTCTTTGCTTCATTGGCAAAAGTACATACCTGTCTTTCCATGTTTTGTGCAATTTCACTTATAAAGATATTGAAAACACTGGTGTTATACAGTTGTACTATAAGCACTCAAGTCCCAAGCACTTGAACACCACTGTCTCAGAGCCAGGGACTCAAGCATCTTATAGCTTGTGCAGGCTGATGTTCATGCTCAGACTCAGGTATTAGTTCAGGCAAGCAGCTGGGGGGGAGTGGGAGGTGGTGAGAGTGTAGATTACGGCGGCAACCAGGAAAGGAATTTAGGTTTAAGGAGCAGGAGAGGAGTTTTAGGGTTAGGGAGCGGAAAGGGAGTCTTAAGTGTAGGTAGAGGGAGGGAGAGTAGTTTTAAGTTTAGGGAGGGAGGAAATATAGGTTTAGGAAGGGGTAGATTTTTAGAGTAAGTGACTAGGTGGGAATTGCAGGGTTAAAGATAGAACTGTGGTAGGGCTATACAGTTTTATTTATTCAAGTGTTTGGAGAACTAAGTAGTTATGGCAGATTGAGCTAATGAGAGTTACAGAACTTGCTTTTTTAAGTAAGTGGTGATGAGCAAGTGTGTCACACCTGTTAGCACTCTAGTACTTGTAGTAGACTTGTGTCATACTGACCACTGTATTACCTTGCAGGAAACTATTCTGTCATATAAGTAAACTGCACTTATGATCCCATCAGATCATTCAACTCAAATATCGGTCAGCTATTTATTAACATTTGTTTAATATATTGATTTTTCTTGTAATTCGCTCCCTCCCCAAAATATTTTGTTTCTAAAGCTTCCTTCCCATATATCCAAAAAAAAAGCAGTTGCTAGACCAGTAAGAATTACTTTGTTACCTAAAAGTAACAAATGTAATTTCTCATCCATCCATATTTCTACGCAGTTTATCCTAATGAAGGTAATGGCAGTAAAAGCTGGGCAGTGTATGCCAGACTTTCCCATCTACAAAGACAGTTTCTAGTCCAGCTTCTGGGATCCCTAGGTATTAACAGGAACTCTAACAAATGGAGTTCCTCCAATGTTTCTTTTTCCCCTCTGGGGTCTACTCCCCCATGCCTGAAGCATGTCCCATTGGAAACACCAATGAACATGTTCAAAAGGTGCCCAGGCCATTTCAATGATCCCTCTCAATCCAGAGGAGCAGTGGCTGTATTCTTGAAACTTCCTGGATTGTTGAGCTCCTCACTTTGTCACAATGACTCTATCCAGCATCATTACAATGTATTATTCACTGTATCCCACAATTATTATCGTGATATTTCTTATTCCACTGTGTTTAATGTGCATCTCAAAGACTTATATTTTCATTTTTTACAGTTACAAATAACCCAAGACAGTTAAATATATTTACTGCAGAATCTGAGTAAATGACAAATGTAATTTCTAATTAATATTAATTCAGAGGTTCCATTATTAGTATTTGGAAATTCTGAGACACTGCGAGTGGTATGTTAAATATTAATCTAATTACTAGGGTTTAGTAGATACAGTAATATGTAACTGATGTTTACCTCATGTAAAGCCACCATGTCTCTTTGAGTGTTAAGGCTAGTGCATCTTCTCTTCTCTTCAGAGTCTAATCATACAACAGTATCACAGAAGACAAGACCATCTTCACTGAGTATGACAACATCTGCTATAGGCCAGCTTCATAAAGTAAATAAGATCTTTGCAAAAAATGGCAAAAGAAGCCACAGATATGGTAGGTAGAAATTACTGGGAAAGCACAGCATTAATAAAATGACTAGCATGTGAACACAGTAAGGTATGGGTAGGCCATACTGACCACAAAGGAGTAGGATTCATACTCATATTGTGTAACTGGAAGCTGACTATGGACTATGGCAAGGGAACTACAAAGACTGTATCAATGTCACTACCTATATGACAGGGTAGCAAAAGCAAGTCAAGAAATGCTTCACTCTAGGAATTGTATTGAACTATGAATCCCAGTTTTAAATTTATACAGATTGCAGATGTATTAAGGTATGTTACACTAAAAAAGGGTTTTCTTCAAAAATGCCACAAGATAAAGGCTAAGAGCAAAAATGTGCCTACATTTTTATAAAAGTTATGAGTTTGGGTGTTACATCAGCATTGCTGTGTCACAGTACTTAGTTCTCTAGTTTAGCTCAAAGCTGGGGTGCCTTCTGTGCAGAGTATGCATGCCATCCCTGTGTCCACTTGGGCTTTTGGTGGGTAGTCTATTTTCCTCCCACAGTCCAAAGACATGAAGTAGGTGAGTTGGTTATCCAAACTGTCCATTGGTAGACATGGTGTGTGTGTGTGTGTGTGTGTGTGTGTGTGTGTGTGTGTGTGTGTGTGTGTGTGTGTGTGTGTGTGTGTGTGTGTGTGTGTGTGTGTGTGTGTGTGTGTGTGTGTGTGTGTGTGTGTGTGTGTGTGTGTGTGTGCATGTTGGCTTCCTGAAACAGACTGACTTTCTTTCCAGAAGTGCTTTCTCTGCCTTGTACCCAATGAGTACCAGAAAAGATTTTGGATCCCAGTAACGCTGAAATGGATAAAAAAGATAATCAACGACCCTGACCTGGATAAAGAAAGTAATAAAAGAATGAATGAATGAATGAATGATGACTTATCTAGCAATTGGATATAACAGATTCCATTAAATAACTTGTGTAGAATACTTAGCAAAATATAGTAAATGGACAAATTTCAGAGAAAAAAATAAACCTCTAAGGGAAAAAAAAACTTTATGAAGAGTAAAAAATACACTCCTTATTACAAAATGGTCACTGAATATGGTAGCCCATGCAGAAGGATGATGCCTAACTGTGAAGACAGCAGATGCCGTAATGGGTCCCAATCTTCAGAGAGCCACCTTAGGAGGGTAAGATCAAGCATCTGATGAAATGATCTCCTTCCCTAAGAGTTAAATACATTATGAAATCAGAGCTGGGCTGTGACCTTGAAGTAGTGGGTGTCACAGCTCCAAATATTAGGGACAGATTATGGTAGTTATATTGTTTCTGCTAATACACTAAAACCCAAAATACTGGAGACAACAAAGCATAGGCTGATACATCTAAACATACTTGGTAACTTTGGTACACAAGTAAGATTACTTTAAAAACATGCTTTTCTGTGATGGAATAAGCTCCACACCCTTCCATGAAAGGGGCTGTCCCCTCTACTAACCACCCTTCAAATGATGTTATCAAACTGCAAAGCTGCCACAGCTCAAGGTCATGCAAAAATTCTAAGCTGTAACATTTATCATCAATCATTTATGAGTTAAAATGCTGGTTTCTGTCAAATAAGATCAACATCACATTTTTTTTGCATTTGAATCTTTGACATTTGGACTGAGCCCCTGATTTTTGCATGGGTGTTTGCACATAAGATGACAACCCCCCCAGATTCAACAAACTCCATGCAAGAATAAGACTATTCTTGCATGGAGTGGTTAGTTTCCGTTTAGAACAGCAGTGTGCCTTGATTTTGTACTTCCTATACGGACATGAACCATGAACGAGTGCCGGAGGTATGTCCAAGTAGTGCACCGACACTTAACACGCCCCCTGCACTCAGAAAGTGCCGGCATAATATTAGAGCTTTACTCTAATATTATGCTAGTATTTTAGTGTCCGTGGACACTAAAATGAAAAAAAAATGATAATTTCAGTGTCCGTGGGCACTGAAATAAAAATCATCAAAAGGAAAGCAATGCAGGTGGTGTGTGACAGATTCTGTGACACACCCCCTGCATTACTAAATTGCTGTACAACACTTCTGCAACCTGCTAAAGCAGAAAATGTGTGCAAATGCACACATAACGGGGTATAAATCTACCAAAAGTGAAAAAACACAAGTACAGCCCCACAAACATAGAAAGTTGATAGAGAACAGGTCATGTATTAGCATGAATCACGTAAGGGTAGAAGTCTGAAAGCAAATGTATGCCAATATTCCCCTACAGCAGTGCATGTTAACAAAGGCACAGATGATGGGGGGGATTAAATAATACAATAGGGACATGCCTGAAAAATTGCCCTCACACACTTAGAAAGTTGATAGATAACAGGATATGTATTAGCAGGAGTCCCTGAAGTATAGAAGCCTGAAAGCCAAATGAATGCCATTATTTCACGATTGCAGTTCCATATAACATAATAATATAATAATAATAATAATATATACTTTTTCTGCTAGTCCAAGGAATGTTTAAGCATAGCTTAGCAGGTGTGTATGTTATGGCCCTCCACTTAGCATAGCTTAAGCATCCCATAGGAGCTAAATGCAAATATACAGGTGAAATTTCCAAGCTGAGAAAGTGTAGTGGTTAGAGTTGTGGCCTTTATATGCAGGTGTAAGAGGTTTGAGTACCTATGTAAAAGTAGTGTTAAAATCATTTTAGTAAACTTAAATTATGTAGCAACTGTTTTATTGTCAGCCAGGGTAGTGTAGCAGTTCCAAAAGTGAGATGTAAGTGTAGAAAAGATGTGAAACCCCCATATAAACACAAGTGCCCCATACAGTATAGTCAGACAAAAATATAATTTAATGAAAGCACATAAAGGGATGTCATGAAAGGTAAACATAAAAGCATAATGTGTTTATAAATATTATTATAAAATTATAAGTATAATATGCTTAAACATGCCTTAATCACTCTGCATCCAACAGACTTTGTTCTGCCCAGCAAAAAAAATAATCAATGCTGCCAAGTCTCGAACCCAGGAGGCTGTCCTCTGCAATCACAGCAAAATCCCACTACACCATCTGAGCTGTCAGATTTTGTAATGCTTTAATAAACATATCATGCATTCTGGTAATTTAACATTAATGAAAAAAAAGCAGTCCCAAGTGTCAAACTCATGACCCTGAGCACTATAGTCAGAGGAATGTACCACTACACCATCTAAGCCATAGGAATTAATGTTGCTTTTTCAAACATGTCATGCAATAGAGGCATGCAACATTTAGGAGAAAGCTTTGTGGAATTATTCATGTGTTGTAACATATATATATATATATATATATATATATATATATATATATATATAAATATATATATATATATGTTGAAACATATATATGAAAAAGTAGAGTCATAATATAGCTATACATATATAAAAATATAAGGAAAGGAATATATATATGTTTGTATATAACATGCAGTGCAGTTATACATCAGAGCCATCCCTCTCAACCTGTTAGTGCAAGAAACCTGTGCAAAAGCTGTAAAGGGGGGGGGCACATATAGGGACATATTTCAAATATTGCTGTTACAAATGAAGACATCTGCTACAGCAACAGGGTGCATTTCACAGACAATTACTGAAGGATATGAGGATGGAAACTGAAATGTTTTGTTATTATTTACTGACATAAATCCTTGGATCATCATCATCGTGATTTACAGGACAAATGCAAATAAATTGTGGAAGTGAACAAAAGTATGGGCCAAACATATGGACATTCTGTGAAACTCCTGGCAGTGGAGAGGTATGCTCAAAACCCCTTAGTGCAATGAATCTGGACCAAGCCTGCCAAAGTAAGGGGACAAAGGCCTGAAAATAGGGACATATCCAAAATACGTGATTAGATAAGCTGAGAAAGTTGATGTAGTAATACTTTATGCCCTAACATATATCGACTGAAATATCACAATCCCAGGACTCAACTGCTTGTCATTAGTTAGTGACCTCAATCCCCACACCATCCCACTGATGTGTCAGGAATGCACAACAGTTATGGGGATCACACCAAAGATATCAGCCAGACAACTGGAGATCCTACGAATATGTGGACATAACACAACATTAGGGAAACTACACTGAGCTACCGAGCAATGTCCAAACTACAATCGGACTGACATAACACTACCCAAGTCCAGCTCTGGGGCTGTACATATGCATTAACAAATATAACAGGCACTACAAGGATGTAACACTAGTGGAAGACAAACACTGGTGTGAAAGTGCATACCCCCAACCAATTGCACCACAGTCACATTGACATACAAGGAAGCAAACTGAACAATACAGTATAATGCCTGTGTGAGTAACAATATCCTGTTTGCCGCTCACACATTACCCCTACATATACTGCCCCAAGTCACAGTGTAGTGGGAATCATGCTGTGTTACGGGACATGTCATGGTCTGCATGCATAAACATATACAGGTGATAGGAAACCAGAAACAGTAGCAGCATGCACAGTCAGATAGAAAGGGCCCGTGACACTCACATGTACCCCCTCTCTACACAGCCCAAATAACATGTACACACTACACTGCTACACAATCCTGACAGTCTTTTAACAATGGGCAGACATACACAGACCTCTCAAATGTACAGCTTCCCACAGAATGTATAGGCACAGAACTCATATCTATGGCCGCTTCCTTGTTATATGTCTGGGGGTCTATGACATCACTGGGATGGTAGCAGGAATGAATGCAATAAATAATGATACTACATACCTCTGAACCTCTTAGTGCATGACATCTGGACAAAGCCTGACATAATTGAGGGACAGAGGCCCAAACTCAGGGGTATATTGGACATTTTGCTGTTATAAATGTAGACAGTTGCTGGTGTTACCAGCTTTGTTGTAACATATCTTTTCTGAGGGATATGAAGTCAGTAACACCAATGGATGTTACCATTTACTGACTGCATTCCCCAGAGTAGCCTACTGATTAGTCAGGGACAAGAACTGTCTGGCGAACAGACCAAACATATGAGCCATGCATCTGGACAGTGTCTAGGCCTTTGGACAGTGCAGAGGTATGACGGTAGTGATGTAACAGAATGGAAATCCCCTGACAGCTGCCAAACATGTCACCCAGCACCTTATGAAGTGCAGTAAGACCAACATGACACTCCCCCACATCACCTCTGGACAATTACCTATGTATATTCAAATATAATATGCACTACAGGGATGGAACTGTAGTGAAAAACAGAGAGTGGTGCAAAAATGTCCACCCAATAACATTTGTACCACAATCACAGCCCCATACCAGTACCCAAAATTAACTCTAGAGTAGAACGATTGTCTGAACAAACATGTCCTGATCGCCAGTCACACTACACTGACATATACTGGCCCAATTCACAGTCTACTGGGAATCCTGAGGTGTGACAGGACATTTTACAGTCAGCCCCTACAAGCATATAGACCTGACAGACCGCCAGCAGCTGTAGCAGCATGCAGAGTCAGATAGGTAAAGGATGTATGGCACTCACATCTGCTACTCTCCCTACCCAGCCTAACAAACATCTACACACAACACTGCTACTCAGTCTTGGCAGTCTGTCCACAATGGCCAGATATACATAACTGTCATATGTACAGATTTCCACAGAACTACCAGGGTGTGGAACCATAATCCTGGCCACTGCTGCATACCATGGCCAGGATCTACCAGGTCATTGGGATGATAACTGGAGTGCAGTTGGTAATTAATGATATATATACCATACCTTTGCACCTCATAGTGCAGGACATCTGGACAACACATGACATTCTTGTGGGACAGGGGGCTGGAAAGAGGGACATATCACACATAATGGTGTTACAAACTGAAACAGTAGCTGGTGTTACACATGTTGTTGCAACATAACGTCCCTGAAGGATATGATCTCTGGAACATCAATGGATGTCAATGGATGTCAACAGTTCCTGTTCACAATCCTCACATTATCCCACCAACCCCACAAAAACAGACGTTGTTTGAGGAACAGACCAAACATAACAGGCAAACATCTGGCCAGTCTGTGGACAACATGTCAGTTGAGTGGTATGTCAGAGGCATATCACTGTCAGATGTTAAGTCACCTAGTAAATGCATGTTCAGATGACCCCTGTCAATCTAGCAAACCTCCATGTGTATAACAGCACTAATGACATACAATCTGTACCCAATTCTGGAGCTTTGTCCCCTATTTTGTTTGGCTGTCTCCACATGTCCTGCCCTGTGAGGTATTTCCACCTACTGTCTGTGAAGCTGTAGCCCCCACACCTCTGTAATGGCCCTACACAGGCAAGAAAAATGGGCAAGGCCCACATGAAGGGTGTCCTATATGTTGGAACTAGCAGCAGTGTCCAGGCCCACACCACAATACTATGTGGGAACCTAAATAGCTTTATAGGTTCATAGGTTCATAGGTTCATACTAGGCTATCTGCCCAAGGGCATTTATAAGCCTAGCCCATAGTTATGTGGCTTTCGCCACCCCTTTAGTTTGAATAAAAAACTATGCCTATCATTTTTCTGTGCCTCTGTCAAGCAGTGACACTGAAGTAATCCCTGGGGTATATCTGCAAACTCCCATCCATTGGTCAAGATTCCTCTTGAACAAGGCCAGCGAGGTGCTCTGCCTCACATGTACCGGGATTTTGTTCCACAGCATAGGGAGTCTCTGGGTGATGAATCTGTCCCTCCAGCATGTTCTATTTATAACCGTGTCAAGGTTTAAGTCTCCCGCCCTTGTGGTTCTGAGGGATCTAGATTTTTTGAGGTGAAGCATATTCATCAAATCTGGGTTTGACATGGCCTTATATGTCAGGCACAGGTCACCTCTGAGCAAGCGGTATGAGATTGAATAGAGCTGGAGTTCTTTCAGTCGGGCAGCATAAGACATATTTTTGAGACCCTTTATCCTTTTGGTGAGGAACTTTTGGGGCCTTTCAAGCTGCATCAGGTGTCTGGTCAGATACATTCTCAACGGGGCATTGTACTCAATCATAGGTCTAATGAGTGATGAGTACAGGGGGACGATGACCTCCCTTGATCTAGATGTGAATCCCTTCATGATCAGGTGGGCGATATAGAAGGTTTTCCTAACTACTTTAGCAACATGAGTGTCAAGCGAAGGCTACTATCAACTTGGGTCCCCAGATCCTGATGACTTTTCTGTGCTCAGTGCATTGCCACCTATATGGTAGCTAGCGCTAACCTTGTTTTCCCAAAGGGTATGACTATGCATTTTTGGCGTTTAACTTCAGGCCATGGCTCTGGCACCAGTTATCCGTTTCTGTGAGGCCTTTCTGGAGGATATCTGTGTCAGATGTGTTTTCGACTATGGCCCAGTTTGCAGTCATCTGCAAACTTTGTCAGCCATAACCCTCCTGTGTTTGCTTGTACTTCAGAAAAGTAGATGCCGAACAAGAGTGGACCCAGGACTGAGCCCTGTGGGACACCACTTGTGACAGGCTTTGAGTCTGACATGGCTCCAGCAACTCTGACCCTGTGGGTTCTGTCACTTAGCCAGTTTGCAACCCATCTTGTGATGTATGGGTTTACATTCAAGCTGATGAGTTTTTCGATGATACCTGAGTGGGGTATTGTGTCAAAGGCCTTTGCCAGGTCGAGGTAGGCTGTATGGACTGCCTTTCCCTCATCAATGGCCTTGGTGACTGTCTCGAAAAAGTCAACCAAGTTTAAGAGGCAGGATCTGCCTTTGACAAAGCCAAACTGGGTTGGATCCAAAGTCTGCAAGTTCCTATGTCTTTATTTATGAGTTCCATTATGATCCTCTCCATGGCTTTGCAGATAAGGCTTGTCAAGCTAATGGGGTGGTAATTTCCAGGGTCTGTGGAGGCACCGCCCTTATGAAGTGGGACCACAGTCGCCACTCCTTGAGTGCGTATCCTGAGGTGAGGCTAAGATTAAACAGCTGTCCTAACTGTGGGTTTAATTCCTCGTTGAGTTCATGAAGCACACAGCCGGGGACACCATCGGTCCCATGGATGCTGTGTTTTTGCCTTAGTGAGGCAGTTCTCACCTGGGCGTTGGAAAGGTTTAGGGGGCTACAATCCTCTGGAATAGATATCTCTCCTTTTGGGGGGGGGAAGTTTGCACTGAACCTGTCAGCCAGTATGTTAGCAATGTGTGTAGGTTCAGTAATTTTCACATCATTTTGAACTAATTCTGAGCATATCTGGGAGTTTCCTCCTAGGTTTCTAACATAGCTAAAGAAGGCCTTATGATTGTCTTTAGAGTCCTTGGCAATTTTTCTCTCAAAATTTGCCTTGGATGATTTTATGAGAGCTCTTAGTTTTTTACTTATAATGATCAAAGGTGTCTTACCTTTCAAGGATTTTGCTCTATCTTGTAGTAGCTTCCTCCTTTTGTTGTAGAGCTTGTTTATGGCTGGGGTCCACCGGACTGGACGCTTGCCTTTGGTACAGAGAGTCTTAGTTTTGTTTGGGATTGCCTGATCCATGCAGTCCTGTAGGTGCTGGTAGAAGGCATTTGTAAGTGATTCAGCGGTTTGAGTAATGTTTACCACTGGCTCAGGGGCCTTAAAGGAGACCACACTAGTTTTAGAAGTGTGAAATCGGCTTTTGAGAAGTTTTTCACTGTGGTCTTTTTGTTTCAGGTGGGGGGATGAGGACCTCCAGCGAGATTAGTTTATGATCTGATCTCACCAGTGAGGGTATACTTCGGTGTTGAACATTTTGATCCCATGTTCGTGATGATGAAATCAAGTATGTTTTCTCCTCTTGTGGGGATGGTGACTAGTTGTTCCATGGCATTTGAGTTTATGAACTCCATGAATCTTTGGGTTAGAGTGTTGGGCTTGAGTAGTGTTCCCAGTCTATATTAGGGTAGTTGAAGTCACCTAGTATGATGGTGTTTGGAGATACATTTATCCCTCAATGTTTTCAGGAAGGCCATGTGAGTTTCCTGAGTTTGAGAGGGTGGCCTGTAACATGCTACAAATTGCAGAGTAGTCTTGCCTATGGTTAATTGCACCTGGATGGTCTCCGATGCATCGTCGTTGCCACCAACCTTGAGGTGTGGGTGCCCTTTATGAATATGGACACCCCTCCTTTCTTGGTGTTGTCCGGATTTTGGGGCGGAGCATGATATGAGGTGAAACCTGTTAGTGCTGGGGTGCTCTCAGGAGCCTTGAACCAGGTTTCTGTCACAGCACAGACATCGATGTTCTCCATATTGAGAAGGGCCTCAGTGCGTGCATCTTGAGAGTGAGACTTCTGGCATTGAGCAGCATTACCCTTAGTTTTTTCCTTTTTGGTGTTCTAGGGTGGTAGGTTTAGAATTTGAGCCTTGCCTAAAAAGGCACTATGGGGTGGCAAGAGCCTTTGCCAATATCCGGAAGCCCAGGGTGACAGGTGCAAGCCATCCCTGAGAAGCAGCGTGGCTTGTCCAGCATGTCATCCCAGGCAGACAGACATTGGATCCCCTTTGAATGACACCAGAATTTAAGCCAATTATTAAAGCTGATCATCTTATCACTGTATTGTGGCATCATTCTAGGTGAAGGTAGGATACTGCTCAAGGTCAGGGTCATACCTGCCTGGGCTACATAATCAGAGAGCTCCTCGATGTCCCTTTCATGTAGTCCAAGGAGGCGTCTCAGGTCGTTGACACCAGCGTGGACAATGACTGAGTCGTACTTGTACCTGCTGTTGAGAGACCTGAGTGCTTGCGTTATGTGGATTCTAGCCCGACAGGCAGCTTACTGTGACCTTCTCCTTACTCAGTCTGGTGGCGGGGCGTCAGTGTGTCTGACTATGGAATCACCAATGACAAGTGTGTCTGGCATTTTGTTTGGCCTTAAGGGCTGTGACTGTTTGACACTCTGACTGTGTGGTCTATGTGTTGCATGTGTTGGGTCGTGAGGTGGTAGTTGTTTGGGTGTCTGCTTTGGTGGCCTCTGCTGTTTTGGTAAATTTTTGATCAGAGCCTCAGTATGTCTTTGTGTGAGTATGTGTATGATTTGAAGTTGTGATGGTGCCATGTGTGACTGGGTATGTATTGTGTGTGGTTACCTTCTCCTCCTGTCTGGTCTTGCCAGTCCTATGTTGAGAGAGCTCAGCCTCCAGTTTGGCGTATAGTTGCATCTCTCGCATGTATTTGTGTTTTGTGGGAGAAGGAGAGGATTGTCTGTGTACATGAGGCAATTGTAACATTGCCTCAATATTCCCAGGTTCACCAGTTGAGCTGGAGGACACTAGCAACTGATCCCTCGACATACTAGAAGTAGTAGATAAAGAGACTTTCAAAGGACTCCGGGGAAGTGGGTTTTAGGCTGGTGGGGTACTATCTATAATAAGAGTGCTTTATCAAGGTGCAACTACTGTAGGAGTAAGTGCTAGGCTTTACAGATAGAGAATAGTCTACTTGGGAATCAAGTAGAGATGAACTTTTCAGTTGTAGGATATGCTGGTTAGATCAGCAGTACAGTTTAGCGTGTTTTATAGCAGGGGCTGAAAGGAGCTAGGAATTGGCCCAAACGACCAATGGACTACTAGTTTCTGGCTGAAACTTCACCAAATCGGACAAAAGGCCGCTCAGTGCTTCCCATTCCCACTGGTAAGCAAAGAAACTTCCCTCCTTCCTAATAAGGCAATGGATCAGTAACAGGAACTAAAAACAAAGCCCAGGGATCAGCAACTCTGAAACTGGACTACTCTAGTTCAGTAAGGTGGGAAAACAAGAGATTTTTGTTGTTTTATTACAGAGATAAGGAAAAAAACAGACAGTAAATGCTATAAATGCTGTAAATCGGCTAGCGCACTTTCGTGTGTAGCCTACAGAAACAATTTGCAACAATTAGTAACTTAAAGTGCAATAAATAGTGTAAAATGCAGAAATCACTTAAAGTAGCAGTAAAACAGGCGAAATGCAGTCGCTAGCTTAATAATAGTGGGAAAGCCACAAAAATACTTATATCTGGTAGAAAGTCACTCTTTTAGCTCTCTGCTGCTTGGATCACTCTGCAGGCCACCACGAGGATCTGTGCTGAGTTGGTACAAGCTGGAAAATGCGTGTTTAGCGTGTTTTATAGCAGGGGCTGAAAAGAAGCTAGAATTGCCCAAAGCGACCAATAGACTACTAGTTTCTGGCTGAAACTTCACCAGTTGGACAAAAGGCTGCTCAGTGCTTCCCACTCCCACTGGTAAGCAAAGAAACTTCCCTCCTTCCTAATAAGGCAATGGATCAGTAACAGGAACTAAAAACAAAGCCCAGGGATCAACAACTCTGAAACTGGACTACTCTAGTTCAGTAAGGTGGGAAAACAAGAGATGTTTTTTTTTTACAGAGACAAGGAAAAAAACAGACAGTAAATGCTATAAATGCTTTTAAGCGGCTACACTTGAGTGTGTTAGCCTACAGGTAAAATTAAGCAACAAATAACTTTTTAAGAGTGCACAACAGTTAATCAACACAAAAACAGTTTAAATAGAATGCAGAGCTGTATAAACAGGCTAAGATGCAGTCGCTAAGCAGTAAATATTCAAAAAGCCAGAAAAAAAATACTTAAATCAGTTATAGCAAATACAGTTATAACAAATGCTCAAAAATATACTGTATATTTCCAATATGTTTGAGAAGGACAGTCAGAACACAAGAAGGTTCAGGCGAAAAAGAAAAAAAAGTTTTGTTTTACTTTTTGAAAAGGGAAAAAAGAGGAACAGAAGGCCTTATCAAATGTTCTCTCTGTATTAAGAAGAATGAGCTAATGACACTAGACTGGGAGGTGTGTCACAGTAGGGGCGGGCAACTGCAAAGCCACCAAGTATAAGAGCAAGACACCAACAGGGAGGGTGGGACAAAATAGCCTAAAGACAGCAAGCACTACAGATTCAAATGAAAGTTTTTTTAAACAGATAAGGATTTGTGAAGATTCTGAATAGACAAAGTGCTTTATATATATTAAATTATAAAAACAGTAATCTGTAAAAATAATCAAAAGATACTTATATTTTGTAGCTCAGTTGCGGTCAAACAACTTCTCCAGCCTGCACTGTGTGCAAAAGATCCTACCAAGTTAGGGCAAGACCAGAACAACAACTTTTTTTTTTTTTACAAGAACACAAAGAACCAGCCCCCACTAGCCAAGAGATAATTACACAGAGTAAATGTTTCAGTTTATACAATAGCCTAAGACAGCAAGCACTACAGATTCAAATGAAAGTTTTTAAAGAGATAAGGATTTGTGAAGATTCTGAATAGACAAAGTGCTTTATATATATTAAATTATAAAAACAGTAATCTGTAAAAATAATCAAAAGATACTTATATTTTGTAGCTCAGTTGCGGTCAAACAACTTCTCCAGCCTGCACTGTGTGCAAAAGATCCTACCAAGTTAGGGCAAGACCAGAACAACAACTTTTTTTTTACAAGAACACAAAAGGAGCAGGCCCCACTAGCCAAGAGATAATTACACAGAGTAAATGTTTCAGTTTATACAATAGCCTAAGACAGCAAGCACTACAGATTCAAATGAAAGTTTTTTAAACAGATAAGGATTTGTGAAGATTCTGAATAGACAAAGTGCTTTATATATGTTAAATTATAAAAACAGTAATCTGTAAAAATAATCAAAAGATACTTATATTTTGTAGCTCAGTTGCGGTCAAACAACTTCTCCAGCCTGCACTGTGTGCAAAAGATCCTACCAAGTTAGGGCAAGACCAGAGCAACAACTTTTTTTACAAGAACACAAAAGAACCAGCCCCCACTAGCCAAGAGATAATTACACAGAGTAAATGTTTCAGTTTATACAATAGCCTAAGACAGCAAGCACTACAGATTCAAATGAAAGTTTTTTAAACAGATAAGGATTTGTGAAGATTCTGAATAGACAAAGTGCTTTATATATATTAAATTATAAAAACAGTAATCTGTAAAAATAATCAAAAGATACTTATATTTTGTAGCTCAGTTGCAGTCAAACAACTTCTCCAGCCTGCACTGTGTGCAAAAGATCAGCAATACCCAGCAGGTCAACATCAATCCCCTCAAGGTAGGCTGAATGCCTGTGGTGGACAGCAGCAATACTCAACTAACATCATAGGTGGAAATAATCGCAGGATGGGCCAAGAAGGAACAGGTGCCTCATTGGAAGCCATGTCACCTTGTTCTGCACAAGCAAATAAGGTCACAGGTGATATACCCTAAGGCTATCTTTGAGTGCAAACTGGAGACATCCACCAAGGCCAATCACTAGGCCTTCCAGATGTATGTCTGCAATTCTAAAAGCAACACACATATCTGCTCTGTAGTGGTGGTCAATAACACCACATACACATATGCCATAGATATAGGCAACTGGCTGCAGACAGGTGAAGTGTAAACATCACCCCACTGTCCCCCCATAGGTACACATGTGCATGTACAACACCTGTCCCCCTCATGATCGGGAAGCAGGTCTGTAATGCCCTCTCAAAGGCAACTCATAGAGGTCTCCATAGGCCTGATACTATTCCTGGCTGCATCTAACATGAACAAAGGCATGGGCTCTCAGACCCATTCTGCAGTGTAGTCAACCACAGCCTGAGCACTGGTGTAATCCCATCTGCACAGAGGACAGACAGAAAGTTGATAGATAACAGGTTATGCACTAGGATTAATGTTCAGAAGGATACAAGTCTGAAGCTGAAATGCATGCCGTCATGTCATGACATCAGTCCTCAATGATATGGCCAAAAACCTCAATACTCTCCATTTAATATAGTAATATAATATTAATATCCATTAGGCAATAAATAAAAATATACAGCTCAAATCCCCAAACCAAGATAGTGTAGTGTTCAGAGTACCAGCTTTGCATGCAGGTGTACATGGTTTGAGTACAACAGGCAATCCAGTTTTACATGGGACAACAGTGTTAAAAGTACTATGTTCATATTAAAATATGTGGTAAGTTATTTTTGTCATTCTGGGTAGTATAACTGGTGTCAAATGGAAGAGTGAGTGCATATAACATGTGAAAACACCCACGTATACACGTGTCCCATACAGTATAGTTACACCCCTTGCTACTATAATGAAAGCACATGCAGCTATGTCATGTAATGAAAATCATATACACTTACTAAATGAAGTCATTATATTATGACAATGAACTGTGAGCAATGGTTAACAATGCATAGCTATGCTTAGCAGGTTTAAGAACACATTTCTGTTGTCCTCACCCCTCTCTCTGGGGTTTGAGTGTCCAAATTCACCTCCATATTCTGTACAAATGCACAGCTGTTGCTGTATAAGAAATGGACAACTATGGACCTTCTGTACACCCATCATGCACATGTGCAGCTAGCTTTCATATTGTTCTTCCCTCTGCTTGCCCCTTTTTCACCCCTTTCCTATCACCTCTTTCTCTTTTCTTTCAAAGAATTAGTGAGGTTATAAGTGTGAGTAAGCGATTGTAAGTGGGAGTAACAGCAACAAAAGTATCAGCCTTGCCAGATCTTGAACCCAGAGCTCTGTACACCATAGTCAGAGCAATGTACCACTACACCAGTTTAGCTGTAGGGATTGGTGATGCTTTTTCCAACATATGCTCATTCAACAGTAGGGAAAAGATTCTGTAGAATCAGTCAAGTTTCGTATTTATACATATACACATGTATATATGTATGAAGATGCATATATATGGACAAATATATATATATATATATATATATATATATATATATAATATAATTAGTGATATACATATAAAATATACACATATACATACACACATATACACACACACACACACACACATATATGTATATATATATATATATATATATATATATATATATATATATATATACATATATATATATATATATATATATATATATATATATATATATATATATATATATATATATATATATATATATACACACACACACACACTCATAACATCTAGTGGAGGAGTCATACCTCAGAACCAACCTCTTATTGCAAGAAATCTGGCCCAAGGCTGTCCAAATGGGGGTACAATGGGACAAAACTAAAGACATATTTTAAATATCGGTCTTATAAATGTACAATGTTGCCAGAGTGACAGGTTTTGTTTCAGCATACATGTTCTGAAGGATATGAGTTCTGAAACTGAAATGTATGTCATCATTTACTGTCAGAAATCCTCAGATCATCACAGTGATTTACCAGGGATATGAAAATAATACATCTGTGGAACAGACCAGAAATATGAGGAATAAACCTGGACATACTGCAACTATCCAAACAGTCCAGACAGTCCAGAGTTTGGCTCAGAACCCCTTAGTGCAATGAACCTGGGCCAGGCCTGACAAAGCGGGGGAGGGGGGAAGCTACAGAAATAATATCTAAAATGCTGGAATAGATAAGCTGACACAATTGCTGCAGTAACACCCTCATGTCTGTCCTAACATATATTGACTGAAATAGCACAAGTCAAACACTCAGTTGCTTCCCACTAGTTAGTGACTGAAATCCTCACATCAGACCACTGATGTGTCAGAAATACACCACACTTATGGGGGCGAGGCAACAGTATATCCTACAAATATCCGGACATAACATCACATTAGGGAAACTACACTCAGCTGCTAAGTATGTCACCAAGCACTGTCAAAACTAAAGTCAGACTCTCACAACACTAACTCAAATCTGCTAGGGGGAATTACACATGTATTGGCAAATATATCAGGCACTACAGGGATGTCACAGCACTGAAAAACAGACACCAGTGTGAAAGTGCATAGCCACAACCAATTCAGCCACAGTCACAGTGAGATATCGGTAAGCCAAAAGAACAGTACAGTATAAGGACTGTGTGAACAAAAACATCTCAACATGTTTTCCACTCACACACTACCCCCACATGTACTGGCCCAATTCACAGTGTACTATGATGCCTAACTGTGGTATGGGAAATGTCTCAGTCTGCCCCTACAAACATATATAGCCGATAGACTACCAGAAACAGGAGCAGCATGTACAGGCAGATAGAAAAGGAGCCATAACACATGCGTCCATGCCCCTCCCTACACAGGCCAAATAACATTGACACAATACACTGCTACACAATCCTGACAGTCTGTCAACAATTGCCAGAAATACACAAACCTCTCAACTGTACAGAGTCCCACAGAATGTCCAGGCTTTCCCCTCATATATAAGGCCTCTTCCACATGTCTGGCAGTCTGAAACATCACTGGGATAATGACAGGAATGTAGGCCCTAAATAATCATATACCATACCTATCAACATCTTACTGCATGACTTCTGGACAAATCCTGACATAATTGTGGTACAGAGGCCCAAAAACAGGGGCATATTTGAAATATTGCTGTTATAAACTGAGAATGTTGCTGTTGTAACAGGGTTAGTTGTAGCATATCTTTTTTGAGGGATATGAGGTCAGAAACACAAATGGATGTTAGCAGTTACTGACTGCAATCCAGAGAGTATGCTACTGATTTTCCAAAGACAAAAAATGTCTGAGGAACACACCAAACATAGGAGTCCAAATTCTGGCCATTCTGCAGATAGCCCTACAGGTGAGAGTTATGTCAAACACATACTGTCAGAGTTAAAATTACGCAGAAATTCCATGTCCACACAAACCTTGTTAGCATTAATCCAAATGTATAACAGCAATGCTTACATTCTGTCCCTATGTCTGGAACATTCTCCCCCCATTTTGTTGGCCTGTCTCCACAGTTTTGGTTGTAAGAGGTATTTCCAAATACCCTCTGTGATGCTGTTGTTCACACACCTCCATGAAGTCCCCCTCACTGGCAAGGAAAAAGGCCAATGCTCACATGATGTACTCAATGATAGGAGTGTGTTGCCATGCCATTGGCTATATGAATAACAACACAGCTGTCCTGCATGCAGTTAGCAAGTGGGGACACCAATTGGTTCACAGGCCATCAGCTGCTCATGAGCATTACCTACAAAAAACAAGCTGCTGCCTGTGCAAAACAGATGTACACCCTACATTCATGAGAGAGAGAGAGAGAGAGAGAGAGAGAGAGAGAGAGAGAGAGAAAGAGAGAAACAGCAAAAAGAAAAAGAAAAATTAAGCAGGGCATAACCACCTACTGTTGAATAAAACAAACAGGTATGTCAAACAAGTAAGCATGTAATGGACTGCAGTATGTAAGAATGGGAAATATGAACTGTAACATATATGTCTCAACAAGACTTGCTGTACTGATATATTGTGGATCAGAACCTATGGCCATATCATCTGGGTCTGTCTGCAGTGACATAGATCATAGGTCAGGCCCCTGAGTCACCCCAGGAAAGGTTGTCACATATGACTACTACTGCTGTGTGCGTGTTGAACAATACTGACTATGACAATGCTAGGCCAGCTACTGGGATGTCGTACATATCCATATCTTACTTGTGAATACAACTATGACATTCTTGGGAATCTCGGAAATGTGACAGACCTATACATGGTATTTGCATAGTAAAGTACTGTTGCAAACGTCTGTGTTGAACTGCATGTGATATACTGAGCTCATACCATTAAACTGTCCAGTGTTATGCACAGTGACAATATGTGTGCCTCATATTTGTAGTCATTTACCCATACAGTTGTGTTATGTCTGCAAATCTTTGGCAAATCTGTGAAGACTGACATTGCAACATTTCCTTCTTTTTCTTCTGGCTGTTCCCATTAGCGGTCACCACAGTGGATCATCTGTTGCCATCTCTGCCTGTCCTCTGCATCCTGCTCTGTCACACCAACCACCTGCATGTCCTCTGTCACCACATCCAGAAACCTTATCTGAGGCCTTCCTCTTTTCCTCTTACCTGGCAGCTTCATCCTTGCCATCCTTTTCCCAATATACTCAGCATCCCTCTGCAGCACATGTCCAAACCAGTGTAATCTTGCCTCACTGGCTTTGTCTCAAAACCATCCGACATGGGCTGACCCTGTCATATACACATTGCTAATCCTGTCCATCCTTGTCACAACCAGTGGAATCCTAACATCTATAACTCTGCATGTCCATCTCTGACTCTTGCCTTTTTGTCAATGACACTGTCTCCAACCCATATAGCATAGCTGGTATCCCTATCCTCTTGTAGACCTTCCCTTTCACTTTCACATGTACTTATCTGTCACAAATCAGTACTGACACTCTTCTCCACCCTCTCCATCTTGCATGTACTCTCTTCTTCACCTGTCCTCCACAGTCATCATTACTCTGAACTGCTGATCCCAATCATTTAAACTCCTCCACCTTTGCCAACTCTACTCCCTGCATTCTCAATATTTCTCTACCCTCCCTCTCATTCATACACAGATATCCTGTCTTAGTCCTGCTGACCTTCATTCCTCTCCTCTCTAGAGCATATCTCCACTTCTACAGGGTCTCCTAAATCTGTGCCCTACTCTCAGTACAGATCACAATGTCATCTGCAAACATCATAGTTAACAGGAACTCCTGTATGATCTCATCTGTCAACCTGTCCATCATTGCAAATCAGAAAGGGCTCACAGCTGATCCCTGATGTCATCCCACCACCACCTTAAATGCATCTGTCACTCCCACCGCAGACCTCACCGCTATCACGCCACACTTGTACATATCCTGTACCAGTTTTACATATATCTCTGCCACTCTTGACTTCCACATACAATACCACAACTCCGCTCTAGGCACCCTGTCATATGCTTTCTCTACATCCAGAAAGACACAAAGCAATTCCTGACTTTTTCTGTACTACTCCATCAATACACTCAGAGCAAACATTGCATCTGTAGTGCTCTTACCTGGCATGAAAACATACTGCTGGCCACTACTCATCATCTTCCTGCTTAGCCTAGCTTCCACTACTCTTTTCCATGACTTCATGCTGTGACTGATTAATGTTAACCGTCTGTAGTTACTACAGCTCTGCACATCAACCTTATTCCTAAAATGGTACAGAAACAGTTTCTCTCCACTCCAAATGCAGCCTCTCACTTTCCAAGATGTCATTAAACAATCTGGTTAAAAACACCACTGCCATTTCCCCTAAACACCTCCATGCTTCTACAGGTATGTCGTGTGGACCAACAGGCTTTCCAGGATTCATCCTCTTCATAGCTATCCTTTCTTCCTCTTTGGTAAGCCGTTGCACTTCCTGATTCACCATACCCACATCATCCAACCATCTCTCTCTCATTCGCTTCATTCATCAGCCTCTCAAAGTACTCTGTCCATCTGCTCAACACACTCTCCTTGCTTGTGAGTACTTTCCCTTCATTATCCTTTATCACCCTTATGTGCTGCACATCTTTTCTAGCTCAGTCCCACTGTCTAGCCAATTGGTACAAGTCCTTTCTTCCCTCCTTAGTGTCCAACCTGTCATACAAGTCTTTATATACCTCATCCTTAGCCTTTGCCACCTTTCTCTTTGCCATGCACCTCATCTCCTTATACTCCTGTCTACTTTCCTCATCTCTCTGAAAATCCCACTCCTTCACCCCCAACCTCTTTCTCTGTATACTGTTCTGTACTTCCTCAGTCCAACACCAGTTGTCCTTGTACTCCTTCCTCCATCCATATGTCACACCAAGCACCTTTCTAGCCATCTCCCTTACTAGCTCTGCTGTACTTACCCAGATATTTGGCAAATTGTCACTGCCACCCAGTGCATGTCTTAACTCTTCCCTGAACTCCACCTCACAATCACCCTTTTCCAGTTCCCACCATTTGATCCTTGGTGCTTTCCTCACACTCCTCCTCTTCTTGATCATCAACGTCATTTTTATAGACCAACAGTCTCTGCTGCCTAACTACACTATCCCATGTCACCACTTTACAGTTTCCAGTCTCCTTCAAACTGGCCCTCCTATACTGGATATATTCCATGTGTGTGTATCTCCCTCCACTCTTGTATGTCACCTTATGCTCTTCCCTCTTGTTATAGTATGTATTCACCACAGCCGTGTCCATTCTTTTTGCAGAATCCACTACCATCTCATCGTCTGCATTCCTTTGCTTAACAGCATACATACCCATCCTTTCCTCATCCCCTCTGTTCCCTTCACCAACATGGCTATTGAAATCTGCTGCAGTCACCACTCTCTCCTCCTTGAGTGCAGTCATCACCACATCATCCAACTGACTTCACATATTTCTTTCTCATCCATCGCACAATCAACTTGCATAGCATATGCACTAACAACATTCATCATTCCACCATCAATTTCCAGATTCATAAACATCACTCTATCAGGCACTCATGTCATCCTCCCAAAACACTCTTGGCATACTGTTCCTTCAGGATAACCCCTACCCCTTTTCTCCTCCCATCCACACCCTGATAGCACAATTGTGACCTGCCTGTAATACACCTAGCCATACTCCCCTTCCATCTGGTCTCTTGCACACACAATATATTCTCCTTCCTCCGGCCATCATATCAGCTAGCTCTGTCTCTATACCAGTCATACTGCCAATATTGAAAGTTGTTACCCTCACTACCACACTCCTAGCCGTTCTCCTCTCTGCCTGCCATATGAGTGTTGGACATCCTCCAGGGTATGTCTGTCAATGCAAAGGCTACTGTGCTATCAAATGACTCAAGTGTGTTACAGCAATATTAAGACAGTGTCACTAATTTTGTCCCGTTGCCCCCCATGTATGTATGGCATCCTACAGATGTCCTGCTCTAACAGATTGAGAAGGATGATTCAGCAGCAAGAGTGTGAATACAGTGTGCCATACTGACATAGAAGAGAAATGTATATCAGTTATTACCTGTGCACATGCCAGTTTGAGTAGGTGTATCTGGCTGCCTCATAACAACAGACATGGGATGCAAAATGTCAGTTAAATAAGCTGTACATGTTGTACACATGTGTAATCTTAGTTACTGTGCATCCAAAAGAGTGACATTTCTACAGCTACTAGTTGCTGCATTGCCCTGACACAGCCATGGGTACTACAATAAACATAATTATCTATTTGAAATTGGAGAGGTGTCCAACTGTGTTATGACTGTGTGTCCATGCCTACTACAAACAGCTATATGAACACCAACATAGCTGTATGGACTCAGAAATACCTTACTTGTAAAACCTGTGTCCACCAAAGTAGAGTAATCCCCTTTGCTGGACAGCAGCAATACACAAACCACAGACATGGTCCTTATATTGGCTGTATAGGGCAAATTAGGAGCAGGTACCAACTTGGCATTAAGTCACCCTTTGACTGATCAAGCATAGAAGGTCACAGGTAGAGTACTGTAAGGCTAACTATAAGTACAAATTGGACACATCCACCAAGGCCAATCACAAGGCCATCTTCACAGATGTCTGCAATCTCAGAGGCAACAAACCAACCCACCCTGTAATGGTGGTCAATCAGACCACACACACACGCAACATAGCTATAACCAACCTGCTGCAGATAGGTTTAGGGCAAACATCACTCCCTGGCTCAGCATCACTATCGGTGGATATGCACAGTACCCACACCCCTCCCCTCATCACCAATGAGCAGGTACATATTGCCTACTGAAAGGCAACAAACGTAAGTATCCATGGGATTTGATAACATCTCTGTCCACAACCATCATGAACTCAGGCTCCCAGCTCCATTACACCCTGTAGTCACACCAAGCCTCAGCACCATCCACACCCCATCCACATGGAAGATGGCCAATGTCATCTCTCTTCACAGACATGAATGAGGAATAGAGGATTATGAAATCAACTAGCCCTTATTGGGGGGAATGTGGCACATCAGGACCAGGAGTACAATGCAAGCTGATACAGTGCTGATAGACTACAGGAGTATGGTGTGGTTGTGAGTGGTGGCTACTGGTATTCAATATAGATGTGCAGGTACTGTACATACTGTTGCCAAATGTATGAGGTTCTGTGTTTCCCTTTTTATGTCTTCCAGGTGCAATGTCGCATCAGCAAAGGTCAACTTTCTCAGCGGCTGAGACAAATATAATCATAGAAGCCATACTACAGAACCATGCCATAATGTTTGGCTGGAGCCAGCAACATCTGCAGGAGAGGACCGGCCTGTGGGATGACCTTGTCTACAGGGTAAATGATGTTGGCCTGCATGCACATACATATTAACAGGTCTGGCATCGTGCAAATGACCTCATACACCATGCCCAGCAAAGGGTTGCTGCAGTGGCCAGGGACCGCACAGCCACAGGTGGGGGCCCAGTCATGCAGTCTCCACTGACACCCTCCGAAGAGCTCATTGGCAACTTTGGGGCACCCATCCCAGTACAACATTAGGGTATAGTCTCCCTACATGCTGGAGGTGGGTGGCACCCAGACAATGGATGAGGAGCGTGCAGGTAAGGCCCTAGTGGAGATTACTAGACTAGTGTAGCAGACATACCTGTATTTGTAGAGTATCTACGTGCATGTGCCAGGTCAAATTGCAGTCATGGATGGGATTTTCTAATGCACAGAAGTGCACATCTGTGGTGAAGTACAGCAAATTGTGTAGTATTGGGGGGTTGTACTGAAAATGTGCAGACATGCTGCATCTATTCTGTACCAATGCCACATGTGAGTCTGCTGACAATACTTCTCTCCCACAACTACCTAGGTCCATCAGGTCTGCTTGTGGGATGGCAGCCTGAAGCTGATGAGTATGGAATTGTTCTGTTGTGGTTTGCCAATACCGCAGGCATGTGAAGGCCATGCAATGTACCATGCACACAACTGTCACTCATAGTCATATTGCTTTATGTGCTTGTTCACATGTGGTGGGGTTAACTGCATTGTATCACAGTGGTCAACACAGGGGCCTTGCTGAAGAGAATGTAACATTCCTGTAGCATACCTCACAACCTGTCAGTGCAAGACTTCTGGACAGAGACCAACAAAATGGGAGGACAAACGCCCTAAGGTAGGGACATGTGTGAAACATTACTCTTATACAGTGGATATAAAAAGTGTACACACCCCTGTTAAGATGCTAGGTGATTGTGATATATACAAATTGAGACCACAATATGTCAGTGCACATCTTTTCCAACCTGTAATATGACCTATGACATGAACCATTCACTTGTAAAACCAATCAATCAGTTGGGCACCAAATATGGAGTATAAAACCTTACAATAAGCTGGATGCATACATGTGCACACCCTTCAAATAATATTTTATTGCAGCAGCTTGTGATTTACTGACAGCATTCAGTCTGCTTGGCTACACACCTGCCATCGAGTAAAGGCACTCTGAGTAACACCAAAATAACAGTCTGCTGTCCAAGTAGGATGTTCATGACATTTGCTCAGTTGCCTGCAACAGTAACAGCCATGGCTTGCAGACAGTTTACAAAGCAGCAAAGGGATCTCATATTTGAAAGGTATCAGTCAGGATTAGGGTACAACAACATTGCAACAGCATAGCATACATCATGGAACACAGTGGAGACAGTTGTCAAATGGTGGCTTGACTATGGGACAACAGTGCTGTTGAAAAGAACCTGATGTCCCTCCAAAAATGATGACAAGACATGTCAAAACCTGGTCAGGGAAGCTGCCAGCAGACAAATAGCAACACTGAGGGAGTTGCAGGAGTCTCTTGCAAGTTCTGGTGTTGTGTACCGCATGTGAGAACACTCTCCCGTATTCTGAATACTTCTGGCCTATAGGGTAGGGTCAGAAGATGGAAGTATTTCCCCACACCAAAAAACATCCAGGGGTGGATACAATTTGCAATACAGCACATCAAGTCTCCCAAAGGCATGTGTGAAAATGTGTTATGGTGTAATGAGACTATGGATCGCCTCACAGCCACAATATCAAAAGGTATGTCTGGTGCACAAGCAACACCTCCCTTAACCTGAAGACCAACAGCCTCAAGGTGAATCATGCTGGTGGCAGTGGCCTACTGTGGGGATGCTGTTTCAAAGCCAGAACTGGGTCTGTAGTCACGGTGGTGGGAATTCTGAAGAGTTCCAAATAACACCCACTTCTGGCCCAAATCCATCAAACATCTGCAAGAACGCTTAGGATGGGGAGGAGCGTCAGCCTTCAATATGACAAAGACCCGAAGCATACATCCAAAGCTACCTAAAAATGGCCCACCTGAGCACACTAGTGGTTATGGATTGGCCCAGCCAAAACCTAGACCTACACCAGATAGAAAAACACCAGTGTGATCTGACAAGGGTTGTGCACATGAGCTGCCCTTGCAATCTGACAGTGTTGGGTGACCTTTGCAAGGAAGAGTGGCCAAATAATGCCAAGTCAAGATGTGCCATGCTGATAGACACCTTCCCAAGAAGAGTGAATGCTGTAAGTCACTTACAAGATGCTTCAACAAAGTATCATTTTAAGGGGGTGCACACTTATGCAACCACCATATTGTACATATTGCAGTTATTATATGTTACACGTAGCACATTTGTTTCTTTATCGGTTGGATTGCACAGGTCATATGTCACATGAAAGCTGGGCAACATATTTGAATGCATTATTGCGATCTCATCTTATATATTAGAAGAACATGGCATGTTAAAAGGGTTGTGTACACTTATCAGATCCAGTGTAAGCTTAGAAGGTTGGTGGTGTAGCAGGAAGTGTGTAACCATACATTTACTGCTGGTGTGGAGGTGTGACACTCAAATGTATGTCATTAATCACTGATGGCACTCCTCAGATCATCCCAGTAATGTATCAGAGAAACACAGGGGTTATGAGAAACAGAGCAAACATATGAGACAGAAATCTACTCATCATGCGAAGCTCTGTAGAGTTGTGACGTATGTTCTATAGTACTTGGCACTGTGCTATACAGGTGAACAGCAATGATGTGCACATGGGTGCAGTCTGTGCTGGTGAAGGGCCATCACCTACTAACACTAATCACGTATCCCAGAGATCTATATTGTTAGTTACATGTAGTAAAACTGGCTGCAATGCATGATGTTGAGGGCTGTGTGTCATGCATGTCACCACTTGGGTAATGTGTGGTCTGTGTAACAGATTTGTGCCACCTCACCTGTGTGTGTGTGTGTGTGTGTGTGTGTGTGTGTGTCCATGTGTGCATGTGTGCACCAGCCAACCTCAAAGTGCAGGTAAAGGGCAGGTGCCCCATTACTAACTAACCTATTCTCTTCCATCACTTTCAAACTTGTATGCTCTTATAACAAAATTTCTAAATTTTCCACCAAAGCCAAACATTCAATCACTGTGTTACCCTCCAATCCTTCAACTGGTTAGAATTCACAAATTACCAGGACTTCCTCCAGCTCACTACAGCACATAGGCTAATATTTAATCCAACCAAATGCCCCACTCTAACTAACATCCTTCCCCCATACACCCCAAATAGAACTCAGATCTGAACGCAAAAACATAATTACTGTCCACAAACCTTAACGTCCTGCTGGATGACTTCTCCTCTCCTTCTCCTTACGTAGGAATGGAACTCTGTCCCTTCCACACTAAGGGCAATGTCAAACACAAACAACTTCAAAACTCAGCTTTACACCTACCTCTCCTCCATATGGAAATGTAATTGCATTCTCCCTACCTAGAACTCTTTAACAAAAGCCCCTGGGAGGGTATCCTCCTGAGTTCCTTTTCACCTTATAGCTGGCTATAACCTTCTATAGCTAATTCCCATACGATCTCTCACACTCTGTAAATATTGTAAATAGCTTTTGTCTTTTGACTTTAACTGTGCGAATTTGTTAAAATGTATCTGCACGATATTTTTCTACTATGGGCAATATTGCTCATGCTTTGTATTATTTGATATGTATTTGTACTTGTACTTTTATTTTTATTGGACTGCTATCTTTACTGTAATCTGTTTCATGGAGCTTTTCTCCCCAGGCCTCCACTGAAAATGGGCTCTCTGGACCCAGTGGATTTCCCCGGTAATCAAACTGGAAATAAATAAATAAATAAATAAATAAATAAATAAATAAATATATAATGTACATATGTTGTCTTCCCCTCACAGGTGGTGATGGGGTTTGGGGTCTCTCCCACTTGGAAACTGATGTCATTGTCTCTGCAGACTCTGACAATGATGATATGAATAGTGAGGTACAGGTGGGGTTGTCAGGGGCTGAATCTGTGCCATTGGTTGGCATCCCACTCTTGTCAACCCCCATCCCCACACACAGTGACAATGCCCACACACACACACCCCATCACCAGTGGCCATAGATAATGGACAGTTGGCAGGTGGTGGCATTGAACAGGCTAGTGTGGTGACTATGGCAGGTGTGAGTGTGGACACTGGCCATAGCCAGAGCGCAGGCGAGGTCCCACATAGGTGGATATACAGGGGTGCTCACAGGAGGAACACTGCTCATCAAGCTGCTGTTGCAAGTGCCACAGCAGGAGCTAGACACATGTTTTGGGCTGTCATGGATGCACAGGCACATAGTGAATGCCACACCGGACAAATACTCAGGGTGGTGGATGCAAATCTTCCTGATTTACGTGGTGACATACATGAGCTTATTGAGGCAACATGTCAAAATATTGAGGTCATGAATAGACGGTTGGGTGAGACCTTGGCAATCCTCGACCTTGGCATGTCTGTGCTAGAGCATGTGGTGGGAGATGGACATCAGCCATGTGGACGTAGGTCAGTGCCAACAACAGCTGAGAGTCTATGGGGCCATGACACCAGCACTACTGAAGGGAGGTTGCTGTCCACATCACACCAGAGCAGGCCATGGGCACCATGTCCTGTCCGGTCCTGTCAGGGGCATGGATCCAGAAGACTGCAATCACCATCAGGAAGCAGTACTGCATCTGGCCTTGGGCCTGGTAATGCCAGTGATACCCCTGGTAGGACCAGTTCCCATGTCCATGGCAGGAGACGGTGAACTGGACACTCTGCCATATATGGTCCACAGCTGTCTAACATACCCCTGTATAGGGCAGCCACATAGCATGACTGTGTGTATACATACACACACATCTGTATTACAGGCAGGTCACCTCCAGACACATACAGCACCTGTGCACAGCCCATCTGTTGGATACTCCTCCAAACACAAACACATGATGTCAGCTGTATGGCCCAGCCTAGGTCTCTGGCAAACCCACACCACACTCTGTGTATATGATGATACCTGTGCCACATCTCTGTCATCCATACCATTGATGCAGGGTCATGCTAATATGGGTCTGATGCACAGGGTGAATATAGTACAGTGTAGCTATGTAATACTATGTAAGGTGCTGTCTGCTTGCATTTGTTATGGTACACATACAGGTATATGTGCCTTATTAGCCAGGATGCATTATTGCTGTTAGTACCACTGACTGAATGTAGTCTGACATGCTGTATTCTGCTTGTGTTCCAGGTGTCTGTGTGTCTGCAGGCTGTGGCCTGCAGACATTCCCAAGAGGGAGTATGGCAGAGTAGAAATACACATACTGTGTCATAGGCAAGGTACAGCTTTATATGTACATGTATCAGGTATGTATGCATGCAACAGTGTGTGAGGGACACTGTTGTCAGACACTGTGACCTTGATACATACCCCTTGTAACAGACGGGTACCCTTCAGACATGTCGGCTCAGTGTTGCATAGTCCCACAGGCTCATACATACAGAACAGGTTACTGCAATATTGTCAGCAGGTCCCTCACATGCGTAGCCATTACATTAGCTGCAACAGATTCATCTATCAACACCTTTTGGCCTTGCCATTTCTTTTCCATACACTCAACCCTGATGCAGTTGATGAGGTCATGCATGATACTGTGTATGACAGGTTTGTGGTATGTATTCCTGAGTTCACTGGCTGGAACAGGGAGAGAAAATGGTATATCCTTTGCATACACACAGTAAGGACTTACACAGGGGACAGGCACACAGTAACACAAACACAGTTGGCAATAGACAGATTAGTAAACTTACATTTCCACCTTGATGTACTGTACTACTACATACACATGACATGCACACATAGATTATATGCATGGGACATAACACACTACGTCTTACAACATGTAATGCTCTGAATGCCTTCATGGATGGTGAGATAACCCACTATAAATAGGATGTGGAGTCATGTATTGCTCCTAGAAGCCTGGACAAGTGCTAGTGTAGCAGACGTTGTATCAGCATGATGTTTCAGTCAGGTACAATACCTGATGCTGGTATGTGTGTCAGTACACTCACTGTGGCCAATTTGGCAACAATATCACATACATGGGCATTGTTAAGGGACACAGACCACGTATAGGTTACAAACATCTGGATATTCCATAGACATCTGTACAGAGGACTGGTATGACCTGCACAATGGTTTAACATACTGCATATGAGGCAGATGCCGTTACCACTCCTTATAAAGTATAAAAAAAATTGCACTTTATTTTGCTTTTGCATCTTCTTAAAAGTACTCAATTGTATTTATTCTGCTCCATTTATTACTGCTTAGTAGTAGCCTGATTAAATTGTAACCATTATTCTAAGCCTTTTGGTTTAAGCACTTGGGCTCCAGACCAGTTGTTTTACATTAAGAAGGTTTATGGTCTGCACTGCTGTGGCAGGACAGGTAGCTTACATCCTTCTAAGTTGGGAATTGCTGATTGAAGGCTCAGTGTCTTGTTATTCTAAAAGTCTATTAGTTCTGGTTAAAGCACTTGGGCTTCAGGCCAGTTATTTTACATTAGGAAGGTGTGGTCTGCATTCTTGTGGGAGGAAAGGGTAGATTCTACCCTTCTGAGCTGGGAGTTTCTGCTTAAAGGCTGAATGTGCCTGCTTATTTGAAATGTTTCTTTCTGAAATTGGTACGCCTTGTTTGCTGTAGCATAGACTAAATTCATACCTGCTGGATCTAGCTTTGTTTGTATAACTTGAGCACTAATCCAGACCATCTTTTCTTGGAGAAGGATCCCCTGCACCCTAGTGGCAGGAGTGTGCAGTTAGAACTTGTCTGATTGAAGACTGCTGGAACGGGGCTCAGTTTTTATCTTTTTATTGGTTAATTTGTTTAAATCAGTTTGCTCATTTTGCTACTGTTATATTAAAAAAATACACTTTATGCATCGCCGCTTAGGTAGGGTTAAACTATTCCCAGTGCCATAAAGTCTGCTCCTCAAATTTTCCCTTAGAACTAGCCAGTTTTTTAGTTTTAGCACTCAAATATGTTTCTTTGAGCTCAGCACTTGTTCAGAGCTCATAAGCACTAAATAAGCTACAAATTACTACAGCACTCAACTTTCCTAATGTGTCTAGAGGAAAACAGTTTTTATTACTTAATAAATAAGCACTTATCCAGGCTTGTCTAAGGGTCAGCTCCCAGTGTTTTCTCCTGTCTACCTGATGAATCTGGGCATCTTGGGGCAATGCAGCAATTGCTTCATGTACACAGACAACCCTCTCCTCCTACCACCCAACACTACAACCTGTGAAATATGCACTTATATAGCCAAACTGGAAGCAAAGCTCACTTCACCCAAGTCTGGACTAGACAGTCAAGAGGAGAAGGTAAACACTTGCGCCACACCACATTCATCACATAGTCCCTCAAAACCTACACCACAAAAACAAACACGTAGAAACACAAAACACACACCTACATTCACTGAGGCTCTCAATAAAAATCTGCTCAAGCAACAGAGACTTCCAAAGCAGAAACACAAGCAACCTCCACTCCCCAACATAACTCAAATGACACATAGCCCACAAACTCAGTGTGCCACTCAACCACAGCCCATAAGGCATAACAAAGTACCCAACACTCTAGTCATAGGTGACTCTATAGTCAGGCACACTGATGTTCCACTCACCAGGCTAAACAAGGAGAACATTACTGTCAGCTGCCTGTTGGGTGCCAGGATCCACCACATAACGCATGTACTCAAATCACTCCACAACAAGTACAAACATGACTCTGTAATTTTCCATGTTGGTGTGAATGACCTGAGATGTACCTCCCTGGACTACATGAAAAGAGACATGGAGGAGCTCTCGGATCTTGTAGCCCAGGCAGGTATGACCCTAGCCCTGAGTAGCATCCTGCCATCACCAAGAATGATACCACAGTACAAGGACAAAATGATTGACTTCAACAATTGGCTAAGCTTCTGGTGTCATTCTAAGGGCATCCAGTACCTGTCGGCCTTGGGATTCCGGATACTGGCTAAGACTCCTGCCACCCCTATAGTGCCTTTTTTTAGGCAAGGTTCAAATGACAAATTCACCACCACAACAGGTACAAGCAAGCAAAATCTGAGGATAATGCTACTCAATGCTTGAAGTCTAAACCTCAAAATGCATTCACTCGAGGCACTCCTTAAAATAGAGAACATCGACATCTGTGCAGTGACAGAGACCAGGTTCAAGGCTCCAGAGAGCACCCCTGCATTACCAGGCTATAATTCATACCACACCTTTCAGCCACCTAACCTGGACCGAAACACTAAAGACTGAGGCGTGTCCATATTCATTAAGGATATCCACACCTCCAGGCTAGTTGCTCAGCATAATGCATCCGAGATTATCCAAGTGCAACTAACTCTGGGCAAGACCACAATCCAAACTGTAACTTGCTACAGATCCCCCACCATGCCCCAGGATTCCCACTTCTCATTTCTTGATACACTGGAAAATATTAGGGTACAACCCAACACCCTAATAATGGGCGGTTTCAATTACCCCACCATTAACTGGGAAAACTACTCATATACCAACTCTTTTGCTCAATGTTTTCTGGAATTCATAAATTCCAATGCTCTGGATCAACTTATCCGCACCCACACCAGGGGCAGCAATATCCTAGACCTGGTCATTACCAATATGGGTGACTGGTGTTCCACACCAGAGGTCAATTCCTCGTTGGTCAGATCCAACCACAAGCTCATCATCCTAGACAGCCATATTCTGCTCCCACCCCCCATTAGGGAAACCACTGTAAAAAATGTCTCCAAAGCCAACTTCATGCTTCTTAAGACAGAAGTGACAAACTTCATGACACCCATGCAGATGGACAATAGAGGTATGACTGCTGAATCCTAAACAAATGCACATTATAGGCACTTACATGAGTGCATGGATTGTGCTATCCCTAACAGAACCAAGATGCAATCCTCCCAAAAAAAGGAAGCCAATCTGGTGGTCCCCTGCCATAAACACATAAACTCTACAACAGAAGAAAGAAACTGTTGCAAAAAAAGAGTAAAATACCATGATTGGGGAACTCCCTGGTCAGCCTCAGTAAGAAGCTGAGATTCCTCATAATATTCTCCAAAGCTAGTTATGAAAACAAAATTGCCACTGATTCTAAAGACAACCACAAAACATTCTATAGCTATGTCAAGAATCTCAATGGCAGCACTCAGATCTGCTCTGAGTTACAGCACAATGGCACTAAATATACAGAACCAATTGATATTGCCAACATCCTGGCAGATAGGTTCAGAGCTAACTTTACTTCCCTCTCACCCCCTAAAGGGCCCATCTCTATACCGGAAGAATGCAAAGTTCCTGTAATCACGGCACAGGTAAAAACCACACTCTCCAAAGCCAAGAACACAACATCTATGGGACCTGACAACATCCCAGGCTGCGTTCTACATGGACTACAGAATGAACTGGCACCACACCTAAGCACCATGTTCAATCATAACCTCACCTCAGGCTTTGTGTCCACTGAATGGTGCAAAGCAACAGTTATCCCACTCCAAAAAGGGGGAGCCACCACAGACCCCAGGAACTACCACCCCATTAGCCTAATGAGCCTGGTCTGCACTGCCATGGAACGTATCATCATGGAACTTATAAACAAAGACACTGGTAATCTCCAAACTCTGGACCCCACCCAGTTCGGGTTTGTAAAAGGCAGATCATGTCACCTTAACCTGATAGACTTCTTTGAAGCAGTCACCAAAGCCGTAGACGAGGGTAAGGTGGTTAACACAGCCTATCTAGATTTCGTCAAGGCTTTTGACACCATCCCCCACTATGGAATTATAGATAAACTCACTAAACTAGATATAAATCCCTATGTCACAAGATGGGTTGTCAACCGGCTCATGACAGAACCCACACTGTGAAAGTAGCAGACTCCAAATCCAACTTCAGACCAGTGACAAATGGAGTATTACAGGGTTCAGTCCTGGGTCCTCTTCTGTTTGGTATCTACTTTTCTGAAGTACAGGCTAACAGAGAAGGTCTTTGGCTAATGAAGTTCGCAGATGACTACAAACTAGGAGCCATAATCAAAACTCCTAACGATGTGGACATCCTACAAAAGGGCCTCACTGAGACAGATGCCTGGTGTCAAAGCCATGGCCTCAAGCTCAGTGCCAAAAAGTGTATTGTCATCCCCTTTGGTAAAAACTCTGTACCCATGAGCTACCACATAGGTGGTAGTCTACTTAACACCGAAAGTGTGATAAGAGACCTTGGGACACAGGTGAACAGTAGTCTCTCCTTTGATAATTACATCACCGCAGTAGTCAGGATATCTGTCTACGTGGCACACCTCATCACAAAAAGTTTCTCATCAAGGAAAAAAGATGTCATTGGTTCCCCTCTACTCATCACTCATTAGACCCATTATAAAGTACAATGCTCCTTTTGGTATGTACCTCACAAGACATCTACAACAACTGGAAAGGGCACAGAAATACCTCACAAAGAGGATTACCAGCCTCAAACAGATGCCCTACACAGACCGTTTCAAAAAACTCCAGCTTTCCTCCGTCACATATCCCCTACTCAGAGGCGATCTCTGCCTGACATACAAAGCTATGTCAAACCCAGAGCTGTTAGACATGCTCCACTTAAAGAAATCCCAATTCCTCCGAGATACATGCTCTAGGGATCTAAACCTTGTCACCACAATAAATAGAACATGCTGGAGGGATAGATTCCTGTCCTAGAGACTTCCCATACTCTGGAACAAACTACCTACCTATATCAAACAAAGCTCCTCATTAGCACTCTTCAAGAAAAATCTTGATGACTGAATGGGAAATAGGAAATTCACCCCAGGATCACCTCTGTGGCTCTGCTCGACAGGGGCACAGGAAAACAATTTTCTTGGGTGGCAAAAGCCAGAGTACCTTTTTGGCTAGGCTTATATAGGCCCTAGAGCCAATAGGCTAGTACCTATCTATGAACCTATGCCATTGGGAGGTGGTAAACAGGCATGGATGGTACACACATCAAAATGGTATCAGCCAAACAGAATATGATCTTCACCTAAAGACACACACACACACACACACACACACACACACACACACACACACACACACACACACACACACACACACACACACACACTTGCCAGCATTGAGTTTAGAATCCATACCTATCTAGTTATTACTACTATGGTGTTAGGCAGTTATCAGATGTGCCATGGAGCTTGCATGATTTCAACTAGTCCCAACATACTTTTAAGGTAAATGACATCACACGCACACACACACACACACACACACACACACACACACACACACACACACACACACACACACACACACACACATACTTGCCAGCATTGAGTTTAGAATCCATACCTATCTAGTTATTACTACTATGGTGTTAGGCAGTTATCAGATGTGCCATGGAGCTTGCATGATTTCAACTAGTCCCAACATACTTTTAAGGTAAATGACATCACACACACACACTCTCACACACACACACACACACACACACACACACACACACACACACACACACACACACACACACACACACACACACACACACACTTGCCAGTATTGAGATTAGAACCCCTGTCTCCCTAGTTATTTGTACTGTAGTATACACATGCTACAGAGCTTACTGTGCTGACAACTGGCCAAAGGTGCTGATAACTGCACAGTGCAAATGAATGTGAGAGTTCGCGGACATGTTAACTGAGGTATTAAAGGTGCCATAAAGTCTGCCTTCAGTTTTTCCCTTAGATCTTGCTAGTTATTTCTCTCTTGCACTTCAAATAGCCTAATAGCTTTGCACTTCAACAGGTTTTGTATCAATTATTCTAGCACACCTGAGAGCCATCAGCAGTAGTTGTTCCTTATGGAATTAGCTCCAGTGCTTAGTAGTTATGACCACCCCTCCTGGCATGATTAAAGTGCAGTTCTCTGTAATTTTTTCCCATTAGCCTGATGCACTTGGGCATTCTGTGGCACTGTTGCAACTTCCTCATGTACACAGACAGCCCTCTCCTCTAAACTCCTAACACTCAGACTTGTGAGAGATACCCCTATATCATAGAACTGGAGGATATGTGAAGACTGGTCTAGCTGGTCAAGAGGAGAAGGGTCAACACCTGCACCACATCATATGGAACACATACCCCTCCAGAACACCCACTATCACAGCTCTGACATACAAACATAAACCACACACCCACGTTCACAGAGACACTCAGTAGACATTTACCCAAACAGTGGAGACCACCAAGACAGACACCCACTCAACCACCACAACACAGCACAAACCACAGGACACATATCTCACCTACACAGTGTGCCCCACAACCTAAGCCCCTAAGGCTAACCACCTTGCCTAATACAGTAATCATAGGTGACTCAGTAGTGAGTCACACAGATGTCCCACTCACTAGGTTGAACATGGAGGAGGTAACAGTCAGCTGTCTATCAGGTGCCAGAATCCAACACATAACACACCCAGTCAGGTCACTGCACAACAACTACAAGTATCACTCTGTTATTGTCCATGTGTGTGTGAATGACATGAGACGCACCTCCCTGGACTACATGAAAAGAGACATGGTGGAGCTCTCAGATTATGTGGGCCAGGCAGATATGACAGTAGCCCTGAGCAGTATACTACTGTCACCCAGAATGATACCACAGTACAAACAACAAATGATTGACTTCATCAATTGGCTTAAGTGTCTAGTGTCACTCTCAAGGGATCCAGTATCTGTCTGCTTGGGATGACATGATTGACAGACTGTGACACCTTGCTAGAGATGGCCTGCATCTGTCACCCCTGGGTTTCCAGGTACTGGCTAAGTGTCTTGCCACCCCATATAGTGCCTTTTTAGGTGGTGTTCCAAATCAAATTACCACCATAACAGCTATACATATATGCAGTCTGAGGGTTATGCTGCTCAACACTAGACATCTACATCTCAAGATGCAGCCACTTGAAGCACTTCCCAAAATGGAGAACATTGACATTTGTGCTGTAACGGAGATCTGGTTTACAGCAGCAGAAAGCACCTCTGCACTATCAGCCTATAACTCATTCCACAACTGTCAGCCCCAAAACATAGACCACAGCTCCAAAGGCAGTGGTGTCTTCATATTAATAATGGATATGCACACCTCCAGAGTAGTATCCCAGCATAATGCATCTGAGATAATTCAGGTACAAGTGACATTGGGTAATAGTGCAATCCAGGTCATAGCCTGCTATAGGTCCCCATCCATGTCCCTAGACTCTCAATCCACATTCCTCAACACCCTGAAATCTATCAAGGTCCAACCCAACACTCTCATACTAGGAGAGTTCAACTACCCTCCATAAACTGGGAAAGATACTCAAGCACCAATACACTGGCCCAATGCTTCCTGGAATTCATCAGTTCCAATGCCCTGGACGACCTCATTCTGACACCCAGTAGAGGAAGCAACATCCTTAACCTGTGTTGATTACTAACATATGAGACTGTTGCTTGACAACAGTAGTCAATCCCTACCTGGTCAGATCCAACCATAAAGTAATCGCCATGGATATCCACATCTCACCCACATGCCTCGCAAAGGTAACCACCCTGAAAAACTTCTCCAAAGCTGACTTTGGGTTCCTAAAAATAGAGGTGGCTAACTTCACAGCACCCATGCCAATGGAAAATACTGGCATGATTGCTGAATCATACACAAATGCACTGCACAAACATGTACATCAATGCAGGGAACTAGCCATACCCAACAGAACCATGACCCTCTCTTCCAAGCCCTGGAGGCCAATCTGGTGGTCCTCTGCTATTAATAACCTGTACAACAGAAGGAAGAAACTGTTGCAGAAAAAGGTGGAGTCCCAAGAGTGGTAAAACTCCCTTATTAGCCTCAACAACAACTTGAGATCCTTCATGAAATCATCTAAAGCCAGCTATGATGGCAGAATTGCAGCAGACATTGACAACAATCACAAAGCCTTTGATAGTTATATCAAGAACCTGCATGCCAATACCCAGCAGTGCTCTGAGTTACTGCACAATGCTACCTCCTATACTGAGCCAACAGATATTGCCAACATTTTTGCCAGACATTCAGTGCCAGCTTTACCCCTCTCCCCTCAGTAGAACAAGCAGAATGCCAGAAGAATTCCAGGCACCCATGATGACTGCCACCCAGGTTACACCTGTATTGTCCACAGGCAAGAATACAGCTTCCATGGGACCCATAATTATCCCTGGCTGTGTTCTACATGAACTACAATGATACCTGTCACCACATCTGTGTGCCCTGTTCAGTCACAGCCTCATCTCAGGCTTTGTCCCTCCCAAATGGTGCACTGCTACAGTCATCCTTCTCCATAAAGGTGTGGCAACTACAGACCTTGGGAATTATCAGCCCATTATCCTGATGAGTCTGATTTGTACAGCCATGGAGCGCATCATCAGGGACCTGATAAACAGACATATAGGTGATCTCCTAACTATGGACCCCACACAGTTTGGCTTTGTGAAAGGGAGATCATGCCTGCTGAGCCTGGTTGACTTCTTTGAGTCAGTCATCAGGGCTGTGTATGACAGTAAGGCACTGCATACAGCCTACATTAATCTGGCCAAGGCTCTTGATACCATTTCTCAGTCAGGTATTATTGATGAACCCACCAAACTAGGCATCAACCACTATATCATTGGGGGGTTACAAACTTTCACAGATAAAACACACAGTGTGAAAGTAGTGAGCTCCAAGTCAGACTGCCAAACAGTCATGAGTGGAGTCCCACAGGGATCACTCCTAGGTACTCTCCTGTTCAGCATCTACTTCTCAGGAGTCCAGGCCAACACAAATGAACTCTGGCTGACCAAGTTCACAGATAACTGCAAGCTGGGAGCTGTCATCAACACCACAAGTGATGCAGACATCCTGCAGAAAGGCCTCACAGAGACTACTGACTGGTGTGGAAACACTGGAAAATGCATCATCAGCCCCTTTTGTAAAATTTTATTTCCCACTAAGTACCACATTGATGGGAGCCCACTGAACATTGTAGGCATTTTAAGATATCTGGGGACACAGGTTGACAGCAGCCTCTCCTTTAACCATCACATTGCCACTGTGGTCAGGAAATACTTCTATGTGGCACATCTCATTATGAAGGGTTTTGCATCCAGGAAGAAAGAGGTCATCATCTCTGTGTACTCTTCCCTCATTAGACCAATCATCAAGTATAATGGCCCATTTGGCATGTCCCTCACTAGACACCTACAACAGCTAGAGAGGCCACATAAGTACCTCACAATGAAGATCCTAGGCATTAAACACATGTCCTACACAGATGGACTTAAACAACTCCAGCTATTCTCTGTCTCATATCATCTACTTAGAGTTGATCTCTGCTTGACTTGGAAAGACATGTCTAACCCAGCTCTTTTTACAAATGCTACATCTAAAGACATCCCAGTCTCTCTGCACCACACACTGCATGGACCTTGACCTCATTACCACAATCAACACAACATGCTGGAGGGATAGGTTCTTCATCCAGAGACTGCACATGCTCTGGAATAGACTTCCCATACATGTCAAGCAAAGCACCTAGATGACCCTGTTCCAGAGAGATGTTGATGAGTGGATGGGTAATAGAAAGTTCACCCCAGGGATCAGTCCAGTGGCTCTACTTGATGGAGGCCCAGGGAAATGATGTCAGGTGGCACAATGGCAGGGTACTTCTATGGGCTATGCTTGTAATGGCTCCAGGGCCATTAGCCTAGTACACACCTATGAACCTATAAGGGGAGTGACATCGGCCTGACTGATAAAGTAGGCCAATGGGTGGGTAACTTATCAAAATATTTTTTCCTGCAAACATACACACTTACACACACACATTTGTCAGCTCTGAGAGTATAACCCCTGCCTATCTAGTCATTTGTACTATAGTGTTACACAGTTATCGCACGCACACACTACAGAGCTTACTGGGCTGACAAATTTCCAAAGGTGCTGATAAGGGGAGTGACATCAGCAGGACTGATAAAGTAGGCCAGTGGGTGGGAAACTTATCAAAATACTTCTTCCTGCAAACATACACACTTATACACTGTCACACACATTTGCCAAATGTGAGTGTAGAAGCCCTGCCTATCTAGTTATTTGTACTACAGTGTTACACAGTTACCGCATGTGCTACAGAGATTACTGGGCTGACAACTAGCCAAAGGTGTTGATAAGGGGAATGACATCAGCAGGACTGATAAAGTGGGGCACTAGGAAGTGTTGTGGGTGGTAATGGCCTAAAACTGTTTCAGCTACAAACAAGCACACACTCCCTCACTCTCACATATACAACTGTCTCTCTCACACACACACACACACACACACACACACACACACACACACACACACACACACACACACACACTTGCCAATATTGAGATTAGAATCCTCTACCTATCTAGTTATTTGTACCATAGTGTTACAGAATTATTGCACATGCTACAGAGCTTATAGGGTTGATCGGTGTCTAATGGTACTTCTAAGGTGAATGGAAGCAGCAGAACTTGTGACATAGGGCAATGGGAAGTGTACTGAGTGGGAAGAGTCTCCCAATACTTGGACTTGTGGAGAGACACACACACACACGCAGACACACACACACACACACACACACACACACACACACACACACACACACACACACACACACACAGGTGATGTGATATTATAAACTCAGCCTCAGTACTGTTACACAATGGGGCTCACTTTTTATGCTGGCACATGCAACTGTTTACAGCTGGTGTGCCACTGTCCACAGCAGGACATCACTGTATGGCATTCAGGGTATCCGTGTATGTAACTCACTCTGTCTGTGTTCCCCTGTGTCCCTCTCTGTGTGTCACTGCCTGTCTCTCAGTTCCCCACATCTATGTATGTGTATGCTTGATGTATATTATTATCTGTTTCCCATATATATGTATGTATGTGTATCTCATGCAACAGACACAGATATATCACATATGGTCCACCTACAGCTAGTTGAGGGTAATCCTGTCTGATGTGTGTGTGTGAGTGTGGGGACAGTTGAGGTGTACATAGCTGTCTGTATGCATGGATATATATATATATATATATATATATATATATATATATATATATATATATATATATATATACATACACAATACAGTCACATATTCCGATGTGGGTTCCAACATGTCCTGTGAGTCTCTAAGTGTAGAAGCATGCCCAGTGTGACCTTCTGTAGTTAGGGTGGGACTCCATTCTAGAGATAGGCGCACTTCAGTCCAGGGTTTTATGTGCTGCAACCATACCTCTCAGGAGTACACAGGACTTTCCTCAGGGTACTTGTTTTGTTTAGCAGACATTTTCTGACATATCTGTAGTCTGAAACTGCAATGTACTGTGTCATTACCTTGTGCCAGACATCCTCAGATCATCACAGTGCTTTACCAGAGGAATACTAGTTGTATGATGCATAGACCAATATTATGAGGGCAGCTATGTAAATTCTTGCCCAACAAGGCCATTTGTGAGGTGTGGCTACAGCCAGTGTAGTACTGACACACAGCTGTGTAAACAGTCCAGCAAGCTGGTGATATACTGGCTGGGGATCTCCTGCTTGTGTGGTATCTTTCTAACCTGAGATGTCATATCCTTGTGTGTGCATACCTCTGACGTGTACATTTTTTGACAGGTTGACCAGGTGTTTGACTAGAGGTTTTATCCTTTCTATTTAAATGTGTGTTTTATGGCAATTTAGTTACATATAATTGAAGTGTGATGTTACAAAATAATACAGACATTACTGTTTCAGAATACATAACATTCAGACAATTACCGCTACTGCAAACCCCTCACCCTACCAAATTTCTTGGTACGTAAGGGCAGTATTTACAACACATGCCTATCATTGTGCCTTTGTTCCACTTTTATTTCTGATCCTTGTCCAGACATCTTGCTGTCAGAGGTTGGGAGTTATGGGTCTAGGTACAGAGTGCATTCAACTGTGCAGGTATGTCCATTATATGTAAAAGCAAACATAAGAAAAAAGGATTATTGAAAATGACCACTGGCAACAGTAACACAAAACATTTATATTCACAAAAGCCTTGGCACCTCTGCTACACATCCTTCAAGATGTCACTAATATGTGCAGTATATTCCACATAGCACTATGACTTCCAGGTATGTCAGTGGCAGAGCAGTGGGTGTCACTGACATGAATAACAGTTGGCACTGCAGTTATCTGCACATGGCTCTGTCCAAGGCAGCACTGTACTTAGGGCAGTACAAGACGACTTCCAGAAGAATGTGCTGGCCAGATCCAGATAGTATTAACCACACATACACATAGCTCATTGACCCTTGCATATTGTGGGCAGGCAACATGTTTTCATATGTATTGGTACAACCCTGCCAATGTATGCTATGCTGCTATTTCTCTGCAAACATATATGTTACTGCATTTGTGTGGGTATGTGGGAGTAGGCACACCTGTCAGCTGTACACATTTGCACAGACTGTGCAGATATTTGCTTTACATTTTGATTCTGTTTATCATACTATTGTGCCCTGTCTTGAGGACTAGAGGCATATCAATAAAGAGCCCAGGTCAGATTGTATTGGCATACATTTGAGTTTCAGACTTCTAACCCTTCATAGCCTTACTGCAACTGCGGGTCCTGCTGTGCTATCACTGTGAGTCTGTAGGAGGTTAATTCAACATTGCTGCCAATTGTGTGCCTTTACCAGACATTTCTCTGTAGTTTTCTACAGCTGACTTGCTGTATGGTTGTGAGGGGTGGTTATGGGACCCCCACCCTGACATCCATGCCAGTGACCTATGACCCACCCATTAGTTGTCCCCACACATATACTGCAGTGGGATTTGCCACCTTGGATACTACTGCATGGTGTGTGGAGGCGAGTTTTGGGCAGACATTTCCTGGTGTCCCGTATAGCTGTCAGTTGTGTGCTGCTATCCCAGTAGGTCAACCCATTCCCTTGCATGCATGCAGCATTACCATAGATATGCTAACAGAACATACTATTCCATTCATTTATTGATAAGAAGACTGACTTACCTTGTGCTCGCAGCAGTTGTGAGGATGGTGCTTGAGGGCCACCTATGTTGGATGCACACAGTACACTGCCTATACATGGTAAGTTACAGGTAATGTGATGTGTGTGTCATTCATTTTACTCTGTGTGCGAGTCAAAGAGAGGTGTCAGTCCCTGGGGTCCCTACAGTGTCAGTGTGTGTGCTATGTATTGCCTCTTTGCCAAGTCATGAGCATACTGGGCATGCCTCCGTCTGCCTACGGGAGCTGACTTAGAGGCTTCCTCCTGTGAGTCCCTCTGTGCCTGTGGAGACTTTGGCAATGGTGGTGGGCTGTGTGGTCCTTCCCTGTGCTATTCCTGCTGCAGCTGTTTCCGCAGGATCATATTGTGTAGCATGGCACATACTATGAACATGTGTGCACATGTGGCTAGAAAGTACTACAAGGCACCACCAGATATGTCAAGACAGTGGAGCTATGACTTGAACATCCCAAACACATGCTCTATAATGATCTTGGTTTGTGTGTGTGCCTTATTATGGCATTCTTGTGTGGGTATGTGTGCATTTCTGATGGGTGTCATCATCCACGGCTCCAGTGCATAGCCAGCATCCCCCACCAGATGGCCATACGAGATGCTCCCACTGGCAAATGCCTGGTACAGCTGTGACATATGCCAGATGTGGGAGTCGTGATAGCTTTGAGGGCTGCCAGCACATACATTCATGATAATGCCCTGGGCATTGCACATAACCTGGCAGTTGATGGACGAGAATTCCTTGCAGTTTATGTAGACCCTACACTGTTCACCGGGTGGTGCTTTGATGTGGATGTGCGTGCAGTCTGTGGCACCCAGTACCTCCGGGTATTCTGCTACATGGTGAAAGAGATGCATATTGCTGGTTCTCTCCTCACAGGTGTTGGGGAAGTAAATGTGCTTACCGGCATGTGGTAGCATGGCATCCAGGAACTGGTGGAGCACTCTGGATGTAGATGCCTCTGAGACCCCCATAATGTCCCCAGTAGGTCTTTGGAAAGTACCTGTAGCTAGAATTCTTAAAGCTACACATACCTTGGTATCCACTGGGATGGGTTCCCCTCTGTTGGTTCTTGCTCTGAGTTGAGGCCGGCACAGCTCAGTGATTTGCTGAAGTATGTCTCTGTCCACCCTGTAATGCTCTACTATCTCCAGATCATGTAGCCCCTGGTAAGTTACCCTGGGTCTGTACACTCTTCTCCTCCTCCTTGGTCTGTGGCAGGTGTCAGCATTATCCTCCTCTCCACCGTCAGCCTCTAGCACATACTAACAGATCAAAACAATGGCAGCCCCTAACATTTTTCCAGTTAAAATTCCCCCGCATGTGTGCACCAATGGTGCAGAGTTTGTGGGAAAAAACAGACTGTAAGATGTTTCCATACTTTATACTGTTGTAAAGCAGATACTGCTTGTATGATTGGCTGACTGTGATATATTCCAGCTGCCAGCTATATTACTCATGGCTTTGATCTGGCCACTGTGAGTGTTAGAGGCATTACTGGTAATTTGTGCACGACTGCCTTTATTCTGCTGTTGCCCTTTTTAATTATTTTTTACTTACATCTCCTCCCATTTTCAGCTATGCAGCCACCTGCCACCTGTATTATTATGTGCTTTTCCTGGCCCATTGTAAGTTACAAGAGTCCCATAGTAGTGATTTCTACTTCATTCTCCATTATTGTGCTGTTGCCCTTTATTTCTTTTTTTACATCTCCTCCCATTTTCAGCTATGCAGCCACCTGCCACCTGTATTATTTAGTGCTTTCAATGGCTCATTGTGATTTGCAGGATCCCATATTACTGATTTGTGCTGCATTTCCCTTCTTCTGCTATTTCCTTTTTTTCCCTATATCCTTCCTGTTTAACCCCTGAGGTGCACTGTGCAAACCCATTTAGCTAGTGTAAACAATGCTAAGAAGGAAAGGCCCTTCTCTGGATGTGAACATGCTTACTGTTTCTGTACTTAGCTAAGCACAGCTAAGCTATCTGGGACACACACCCTTGGTTAGCTGTGCTTAGCTAAGCACAAACCCAGGCAACAGAGCTCCAATGTGCTTACAGCAAGCATGGCAACACACCCTTTCCATGTTAGTTGTTCCTCCTGCCTACATGATGGTGTTAGAGCACCTACACGGTTGGGTACAGTGTGACACTTAGAAGAATTTTGTGATTCAGTATAAGTCCCCTCATTAACATACCCCCCCGCCTTACTCCATAGTTACTGCACTACACAAGAGCCTTCTCCCTTAGCAACCACTGTTCCCTGCCATTGTTTTGATTCTGCTTGCCGTAGAGTATAATGGCAAAGTGCAGCTTTCCCTTAAAGTTGACTTTTCACAATTTTTCCCCCATGATCCCATTTGCGTGGTGCTGCCCTATGTTTCAATGGCCAAGATCAGCCAAAAAAAACCCAAACTTTTATTTTCCTACAAAATTAAACACTTTTCCATGCCAATGGCCATATATTTGGCCATTGGCATGCCTACAGATTAGGGTACATGCTTTTATTGGAGCTGTCATGGGTCCATTTTCATCTTTGCAGAAATCCAAATACATTTCTGCACCTTACACTGTGCCTGCATGGTTACCTGCCTGCTTCCTGGATCGCTAATTCACCTCATTTGCATGGTTTTCATCAGCAAATGTGGTAATTTGCATCCTGCATGGGTTTCTGTGCAGGAACAGTGTCAGCACACATGTGCACGTCATAATGGCACATTCCTGGATCGCTCAGCGGCCATATTCCATACAGGAGTGGCTACACTGCTCCTGCATGGAAAATAACTGTTCGTGAATCCCGGGGAACATCTTTGCACATCCACCTCTAAGAGATGTAAATGAGGGGATAATCTTCCTTATTTCCTTATAGCTGAAGAGTGTCTCAAAATAGCATCAAGACAGAGCACCTGACCAAGGTAATATACATCACTCAGAATGCTTCCCTAATCTTCCTTATCTCCTCCCTTGAAAATAGGGACAACATAAGATTTTTTTCCAGTCATCTTGTATATATCAGTGTGTTAACATACTATTAAATATGCACACCAACAGGACTACTGTAATCTTTTGAATTTCCCCTACATATTGTCAGGGCCCATCGTATTGTTTTTTTTTTTTGCTTTTTTACCTTACTTAATGAAGATAACACATCAGCTTCAGTTATTGGTTATTGTAGGCCATTCATGAGATTTGTTGATATTTTCTATATCCTTCTCTAGAAGGTTATTAGAATTAACTGTCCTAGTAAAAAAAAAAACTTCATTAAGTGTTTCTGCTACTTTGGACTTGTCTGTAACTATCTTTAAATTATGATCAGTAGAACTTATAATATATACATTTTAGTGTATTAACATATTTATAAAATTGTTTTCTACTATAACATAATTTAATCCACAAGTTTCAAAATTCCTTTTCCTGTAAGAACTTTATTCAACTTAGTAGTAAAGCCAGTTGAGCACTTTTTATTGTAATTAGTTCTACGTCTTGTGTTTTGCTGACATAGAAATCTCTTTTCCTTAAAACTCTAGATAACTGCTTGTTCCAACAAGAGTTCTTTGCCCTTCCTCCTTTTTAAACTTTTTTTTCAATACTTGCGATATGCTTATTACAAACATTATTGAATTTAGTCCAGTAACAATCCCCTGACCTGTCCATATACTCCGTAATGGCTGCTGAAGTATGTGATTATGATGTACAGGTGCGGCCAGGAGGTAGAGATGTAGCTGTGATGAGGCAAAGGGTGCACAAAGTGTTAGGGGAGTGAGCAGCAGATCCCAGTTAGTCTTTAGTCTAATATTGGAATTGAATGCTTGTATTGCATTTGCAGTCAGAACTGAAGTGCTGTAGCTCTCCTTGCATTGCAGTTTCAGTAAGAAATGAAGTGCTTTAGTGTTCTGTGTATGGAACAAGACATAGCAACTGCTTGCTGCAAATACATGTAGTTTAAATGCAGAGAAGAGCTTAAAGTCGAAGGAGGCACCTGAGTGGGAGATGCCATTAGGCTCAATCTACTCACACCTCTACACGGAGACTGAGATTTCCTAGTTCTAATTGTAGGAGGCTTAGGGAGTGTTTTCTTAACCTCCTTGGCATAAGTTAAGTGCACTGGAAATCGTTTGTGCTGTAGTGGTGTGCATTCAGTACTTACTGAATGGGTTATGCTGTGAGTGGGGGGTCTACAGGCTTATATTAATTATCTGTTTTTCAGATCTTGGATTTAAAGATACAGTGTTTGCATGCATGATGCTCATAACATTGAAGTTCATGAGGGATAACGGGACTTTCTTGATGTGGTGTTACAAGTAGCTGATCTGGGATAAATGTGAAGACGAACTGATGTTTTCTTTATTGCATAATAGGTGCACTAAGAGAAGATAAAATAGAAATGACTTCTGGTTGAGTCTGAGTTGGGGATGAACACACATCAAATGGACAATAATGTTTTGTGTAGGAGTTAAGGGGCCTATACCCCTATGTGGGAGATGCCTCCACAACTCACCCTCAAAAGTTGCTTTGTTGGTATTGTAAGACTGTTACTATACTGCTATTTTAAATATGACAGCTTTGATGCTAGTTTTCTATGTGTTTGAGATCATGTGATTGAACATGTAATATACCGTTTATTCATGTTTGTTCTCTGTGCCTTTTGTCCTAGGTTGTAGCTGAAAAGGGCCTTTGTACCAGTTAATTATCCAAACCAACAATCCAGCAAGCTGACAAATAAAGAAATAACAAAGAAGAAAACCAGTCCAATGATTAAAGGACACACTACAGCCAAAAATATTACAAATCCAAAGTAACTTAGTGTGTCCACCAAGGTTCCAGGCATAAAAAACTCGAACTCCATGTAAAAACAGAACTCTTGTTTAATAGAACAACAGGATAACAACAGGATAAGTGCTTTCACAATAGTGCTTCATCAGATCCTAACATAAAAAAATGAATCAACAATTCGGTCATTTAAAAAAATATTCAACCAATCAGAGACCTTCCCATTAATGATGCAATGGCAAGCTTTAAAGGTATGGTAAAATTTAAGCCTGGCCCCCTGTGTGCCTGTAAAACAGCTATCCAACAGCTATTTTATGAAGGTTATTTTTGTTGAGTTTTACTGCACAGCATCATCGGACGTTCGCGATGTTGGTCAGCTGTGGATATTTGATGATTTTATTTTCGTAGGTACAAGTATTCAACAAAAGCAATGTTCGATGTTTACTGTTCGATTAATAGCCATTTGATGAAAGTTTAATTTGATGGCTAATCATAGACCCATCTTGGACCCCACCTGATCTAAGACAAGCCCTACTTAGAAGCGTACACAGAGCGTCAGTGTCATCATTATTTCTTTAGCTTTCCTTGCAATCAAACCTCAGAGGTGAACAAAAAATGTCACTACAGGTTGTCTAGGAGCAGTATACTATCTAGGAGCAATAAGATGGAAAGCATTACTATGATCATTATGTTTTTACTTTTCTCAAAATCAAACATTCGATGTGCATACAGGTGGGCTATCTTAGGGGGACAAGCTAAAGAGGATACTGTGTACATACTTCTGACAGCAGCAAGATAACCTGAACTATATTATTGTGGCCATCTATTATTACAGGTTGAGTGATGAGGCATGATTTGATATATATATATATATATATATATATATCTATTGTCGAAAACCATATGGCCGAGACCATATGATCAACATTTGAAATGTCGACCATGGGGAACTGGCATCTCCGAACAGTGCAGAATGGAAAGATTTCCATTTCCGTACTGTAGTGCGATCTCGGAGTTGGTATATTAAAGTTACAGGGGAGTGGGGGCAGAGCCCCCCACAGGGGTGAAGGGGCACGTAGCCCCCCACTAGCATCTTTAAAGTTAGTTTTTTTCTTTTTTTTTTGGTCTACTTGTATGTTCATTTCAAATGTCGATCATATGGTCTCGGCCATATGGGTTTCGACACTGTGAAATGTCGATCATATCAAGTAGACCCATATATATATATATATATATATATATATATATATATATATATATATATATATATATATATATGTGTGTGTGTGTGTGTGTGACAGCAGCAATTTAAAGTATGTGTTCTAGTTTTTTATTCTTTCAATTTCATCTCAAACAATAAAGGGGTACACAGAAGGTGAAGGTCTTTTCTGGGGGATAGGGAGGCAAGCACTATTCCCAGATATGATTTATATATCCCTTTAACTATTTGTCTTCTTAGTTCATTGGCAACTACTATTTTGTCAGCTTCAAATAATAAGCTTGGAAGAAAAAGTAAGACCGAATTTCTTTCCTTACCAATGATTTCTGTTCAGGCTATCACTGGATCAAAAAGTTGTAAAAATGTTCAAAAATATACCTGGTAGAATCTGGAATCCCATGACTCTGGGTGGACTTGCAGTACAGTACTAGCAAATTAACATGTTGAAAGGATGGAAGAAAAAGCTGAAGACTAAGACAAATAGTGAAAGAAAAACACAGAAATAAATAATCTAAGCAAATACTTTAGAAACACGTAGCTCTGTTTCTTGCACCTCCCAGATTAGGCTACCCTAACTCTAACACACTTTCACTATCCCTATAGACCTCAACAAAGCAAATTCTCAATGCAAATTTCTTATTGGCTTCTTTCTGTTTGCCCTTAATGCCACTTCTGTTGTTTCTGCTTACAACCTGTTATCTTTTTTCCTTCAGCAAAATATCAGCTCATACTCACTACCTCCTACAGCTACCTTAACTGCACTACAACTATTCACCTAATTTGTTTTCTACTCTTATTACCTCCTCTCAGCATTCTACTTATTTTTCCCAAGCACTTAATTCTTCTACACATAAATGTAAATGCTTTTTTTAAATCTCACTGTATATGCCAAAGTGTCCTGTATAAATAAGTAATGACTATATACTTTACTGACTGCAGATTTTGTAGTATAGCTGCCTTTCAGTTGTTGTTTGTCCATACTGTAACTTTAAGCTTTACATTTTCTTTTATGTATAATAGTGCTTATTTTGATATGGGAGCTTTTCACAACAGCCTTCATCTGAAAATGACTACCTCAGTCAACAAAAGCAGTACAGCAATAAATAACTGCCTGGATGCTCTGGGAGGCCAGAATGGGGTGGGGAACAAAAAGAGAGGTGCTGAGGGTGGTATGGGAGAACAAGTGGGTAGTGGGGGCACCATGGAGTCCTCTGTCCACAGCTCTATTTTGCTTATTCTGGCCTTCTTGATCACAGTTGGATGTCTCAGATGAACATAGTCAATAAAGTGACAAGAATGAGTGAGTCCTGAAGCAATCTGTGAATAAAAGTCACTGATCCAAACTGTTGTTTGATCATAGATATATGGTCACTAACCAGCTGCAATATTGTGTCACTCCATTCCAGTTTGCTCCATCCATTCATTTGCTTCCTGCAGGCACCTTTGCTTTGAAGTCACAATCCACCACTGATTTAGACAGTGAAAATGTAAAGAGCAATGCCTCACTTGCATTGGGTATTTCTGATTGTTTTTGATATTATAATTATGTATTTTTGCACCTTTTGTTGTTGTTTCTAGCTTCATAGTTCCAGACTTTGCACTTGAGATATGGAAAAATGCATCATTCTGTTGCCAAATATGCTGTTGAAAGATCTCATGATGCTGATAGAACAAATAATTATTTGCATGCAGATTTGCAGAGCACTGCTGTACCTTTGGTAACTGCACATCCTGCACATACCTGGTCTCATCAATATTACATATGTCACATATCCCCATTGAGGGCGCAATATACATGGTTTAAGCACACTTACTACAAGATGAAAATTTCCAGTGGTTCTTGGATATACAATCAGGTGATCCTCAAAATTTAATATAATAACATCATGCTGTCTCTTGCATTATGCTATCTGCCCATCTTTGTTAAAACAAACTGGAGTCAGTTCATGTGGACATTAACATATCCTTCCATTATATTATGCATGTGTACCATGTCCTTTTATGTGATTTTGTGATAGCAAGTCACTTTTTGTACATCTGTCAGGTGGCCACTGTTGGACTGATGCATGACATATGATTCAATAGCATGTGCAGTACTTATTATGCATGCATATGGGTACCTATTTCAGTATCATATTAACCTAGTATGTTCTCTCATACTAGAGTAAATTCTTAGTTATTACAAGGAGTGACAAATATGTGCTGAACAAACAGTATATTTAGAGTGGGTTATGGCTACACAGTTAAGTAATTCTGAACTTATTTGAGTATGGAAAAAGTTACTGTAGTAGCTGTTACCAGTATGCTTATTTTGTGTACATGACACAGTTATATCAAGTAATTAAAACTAAAATGAACTTAATTGATACAGAGGATGCAATGTCCTCAATATACTGCAGGAGGATGGGGAATTGCAATTAGGAAAGAGTACAAATAAGCAGCAACAGGAATTCTTTTGAGAAGAGTTAGTAGTCAATATTAATGTAATCAGGGGCATGACTGTCTTATATTTGAATACTGTTGCCTCACTAACAAATTGAAAGACCATACAAATAAAAGGTTACTACTACTGTAAAAGCAGTGTGGCCATGCAAAAGCATCTATAGTACTATCACTTACTGATTGCAAGTCCATGATGGCGGCACTATTGCAAACGTCCATCAGGATTGCAGAGTAGGCAATTAGTCAAGAATGGTGTTCTGTGGCAGATAGGTAAGGTCACAGAACTGACTGCAAGCTATAAACCAATTTGCTCCTCCTGTCCTAACTTGCAGTTTTGGAGTTATTGACTGGCCTCAAAAGGTGTTGGAAAGGTTGGACAGGAATATGAGAAGGATCCTCAGCAAATGATTTATAAAAATCACTACATACCAAGTCTATATATTTCCCATTCTGAAGGAAGTATAGGCCTCTTACAAATTGATTACATAAATAGATCTGCAATCATGGTACTGCACACACATCTGCTGACATCACAAGACCCAAAGATAACGGAAGTATTGAAACATGAGGAGAATAAGTCTAAGATGACTTCCCTGCTTAGTTTAACAAAGCATACTGACATCAAATGGGAATGGAAATCTAACCAGAAGTAGATAAAAATCAGGCAGCAACTGAAAGTGCCAAAAAAACAAAAGAAAGAATATAAGGTGAAGGATCAGATGAGAAGGAAAGAAATGTGGAAAATGTGTAAATATAGTTACAAGTATAGAAAACTCTTGGAAGAACCTCACATTGATCAGGATGTAACCAATGAATGGTTAAGGAGAGGTGAATTTAAACCAAAAGATGAAAGGTTAATACTGGTGGCCCAAGGTAGTGGACTAGGTACACACTGGTTTACAAAGTCCATTGAACATGTGGGAGAAACAGACAAATGTAGGTTTTGTAAAAGAGAATTGGAAACAGTTGCTCATCTTGTTGCTGGTTGTGATATACTGATGGCAGAAGGACTGTATACTGAAAGGCATAATAATGTGGCAAGACTGTTGCATTGAGGATTGTGCAAACATTATAATACTGAAGTACCTGAAAAACACTGTAAGCATGAGCTACAAAGTATTATAGAAAATGATAAAGTCTATATCATATGGGATCATCCATTACCAACAGTTCAAAAAAAAAGATGCAAGAAAACAAGATAAAGTAGTCCATGAAAACAAGACAAAAGTAGCATTAGTCATTGAAATTGCTACACCCATTGACTACAGTGTTTTACATACACAGAGGCACAAAGTCATAAAATACCAGGATTTGTAGGCAGTGCAATGTGGAAGAAGGATGCCCAGATAGTTCCAATAGTAGTAGGAGTAATGGATCTTATAAAAAAGAATTTACATTTGTACTTTAATATGTTACGAATTGCAGGAGTCATTACTCGGCACATAGTGGGTGCTGTGAAGAGCACATCTGGCTAACATCAAAGACTGAAACAATACTAATTTCATGAACTTTAATTGCACTTTGACTTAGGAATGGGGTCCATTCCTGTCATGGTATTAGAAACCCAAAAGACTTGGAGAAATTAAAAAGGTGATTTAAAGTCATAGCATCCATATCTGACCTATAGCCACATAATGGGTCATAGCTGAAAATGTCTCTCAGACCAACCCATCTACCCAATTCTTGATTGATTTCTGTGATTATATGGTTGAAGCACAAAAGAGATGTAAACTTCCATTTACCACTTATCTCTGGCTAGGCAAGCCAATATAAAGCCACAACAAAATATTGCTCATATATTGTTGAATTTGTATTTCTTTATTTAATTAACTCTCTGGAGACATTCACCCAACCCAGACCCATGTATTAAATTCTTAACTGGGTAAGTATTAATGCAAGAAGTATAAAGTATATATGTATTATGCTTCAACTCTTGCAATGCTAGGTCACACTATACCGTCATGGCATTATGATCATTTCTGAAACTTGGTTTGCTAAAGATATTCCAGGTGCAGACATTCTTTCACCAGGGTATGGCAGCCTGCACTCAAATAAGAAGCATAAATGAGCTGATGATGTTGCAGTTTCTCACCATTCCAGCTTCATCTGCTCCTATCTAACATGCAAGTCACCTGTTAAATGTACAGAGTCCATTCTTACACAAGTTAAAATTTACATGGTCAAGTTATTTTCTGTTTATTGTATCTGTATTCCCCCTGATTATACCTCTCTGGCTGTCAAGGATCTGTACTTTGATATTTCTAGTGTGAAATCTGTGCTTATTGCATTAGGTGACATGAGCACTAACTGGAAAGTGCAAAATTATGTATTTAGTCACCCAGCACTACAGATAACAGCATCAGATAGTTAGTCTTGCACAACGTCTTCCTCTCAGCACAAGAACTGATATCTCTAGTAATGGGACTAAACTGGGCTTGATCCTATCTTCTTTTCCTGGTGATAACACAGATGTTGTCATGGCCTATATGCAAAAAGGCTACCTTGCCATTTTGCTTTTTTGCATCCATAAAACACAGCAATTTTGATATTCAAAAATTAAAAAGAAATTCTATCTAAATATTTCAGTAATGTCCTCAGCTATGTACATTGGACTTCTCTGAAAGAATTGCCACTAGATGTGGAAGCACAATACATTGATAACACTTTTTCTTAAAACAAACTATCATGTATATTGTCCTGCTGTATCTAGTAGGTCCTGCAACTGTTGCCTAATTTACTGTTTTCCTCAACATTACAGCCCTGCTATTGGAAAATAGGTTGAATTATGTGTACTGCCCTGTCTTTATGCTAGAATCTGATTGCAATCAGTCTAGCACTTATTCTGATGATATCTCTCACTGTCTTTAGAAGAATCTCTTTCACCACATTTCCCACACCATTTCTTTTTGGTTATCCCCCTGACTGGTAGACTCTGGACCCCATGCCAATCCATTTCAAATAATCAGTGGACCAATACCAATATTCAATATTCAGTTGAAATTTTCATTTTTGGCAGGTTGGTTTTACAGTAACTCTGGATGGGCAACTGGATTCGGCCAGCCAATACCTTATTGACGCAGAGCTGCTGGGGCATGGGGCATTACAATGAACAGACCAGACTATATAGATACCATATATTAGTTAGGGCCCTGATAGCTGGGGAGTACAGTAGGTCTCACCAGGGCCCAAACCACTTAATACTGGCAAATGTTTTTTTTACATTTTGTTAGTTGCCATTTAACCTTCTTAACCCAATTTTACACTACTGAGTGGCAATTTTTTTACACAGCATGCATTCTCTTCCACAAACAGGCACCATCTAGAGTCTGTGCTACTGCCCACAACTCCATTCAGTTTTGGGTGCACACTGTTGGCACATCTCTCACATTTAAGATGGAAACAACCATGTCACATTTTCTTTGGAGGAAGAACACCTTATCTAAATCAAAGAAAAAAAGAAACCAGCCCCAGCAGCAGAGCAGCACACATCTGCACTGCCACAATTGGCAATTGGCACAACAAGATTCAGAGAAGGACTATCAGGACCATCATGGGATAGGCTTGAAGTCCAGGTCCTCAAAGCTAAGCAAGAGGTTTTGCATTCTGTACATTAATGCTGCTCTCTACTGGAGGCTAGATTGCAGAATAAGTGTCACACATGTGCATGTGTGCACAGGAAAGAAAGAAAGAAAGAAAGAAAGAAAGAAAGAAAGAAAGAAAGAAAGAAAGAAAGAAAGAAACATGCAGGTGGCATGCTGGCCAAGGAGATCCAAATAAATAAATACGTCCAATATTATTTTAGTGACTCATGCTTCATTGTCCATGATAGTAAGTTTGGAATATGACTTTCATTTGTGAAGGGGCAAATATCTTGCAAGCATGCATTCCAAAACTTAAAAGACTACCTCCACACTAACTGGACCTATTAGTATGGTATTGCATGAAAACGTTCTGCTTACAGATGTACTTTTGTTTAAAATTTCTAAGCTTACTCCTATTAGAGTGCCTGTATGTTTTATCTGATAATGATACAAGGACCAAATATTTATCATTTCTCTTCACTTGTATGACTATGTAAGTAGCAATAACACCAAAAAAAGTACAATAAAACACATACCTGATGCTAGTTTCGCTAATTACATTAACTCTTCCTGGGAATACAATGCGCACCTTTTACACATATCTATGTAGTACACAGAGAACACTTCTTCCTTGCATGGGGAGTAGAAAATTTTGAACCTTGAAGAATAAATCCTTTAGCCTTAATACACTGCAATTTCTCCTTTTTACACATATTTCCTCCCATTTCAACTCAGTATTTATTTTAGTTTCACAGCCTGTAACTTAATACGGTTTTGTCTCACTATTTTCATTTTTATAGTGTAGTCATCTAGGTGGAACCCTTTTTTCCTGCTGGATACTTCCTTTGAAACATTGCAATATCACCAGGTAAACTAGACAGTTTAGCCAAAACTGTACTGTTGCGAAGGACTCTGATGCTTCTGGTGACAGGTGAGTCTGGAGTTAGTGATGTATCACTGAGGTCAGTGTTAGATGCCGTGGACATAGTGTGCATTTTTGCATCAAGTATCTGGTCAGTGTGGCACCTCTATGCGTTATCTGTCTTATTCACAGTGTAAGTTAAAAAAATCCATTCTGCTGGCTATCTGCTCTGCTTCCACTTCTCTTCATGTTAGCTCCAGGTGAGAACTACCTGTTCCAAATGAAAATTCTGAGCTCTGTTTCTTGAAATTTGTTTAACTGTAACTTTCTTGGCACATCAGGTTTTAAGAAGTCTAAATGAAATCTCATTTTTTTTGTAGATAAAATAACATTGCTGAAGTTTTTTTTACTGTATGTACTGAACTATGGTATGCAAACAGGAAATTATCCACTTTATGTTAAAGAGGAATGCCTTCCTTATTTATAGCCTTTATAGACTGCTTGACGGTTTGCATAAGCCCCTTGGCTAATCAATTGGTAGCTTAGCAAATAAAAACATTTTTGATATGTTAAAAAAAAAAAAAAAAAAAAAAAATTGTAACTCCACGCAGGTCGTAAATGCAGATATTTATTTAAAGTTAAGTGTTTTTGCTCCTTGTATAATTTGGAACTTCATCAGTATCTGCTTGGAGTTACAGCACTTTTTTTTTATTCTTGCTGTTTGTGGTATTTGCAAAAGGATTTTCTTGGGTTAAAACTTTTGATACATTTGAGGTTCTTCCTAAAAAGGTCAAATTCCCTAGAAATAAAATTTGTTGAACTGTTATTTCTGCTTTATTCAGGTAACCAATTTCTAGAGAACATAAATTCTTAAAACCATAATGATCTTCTCCAGTGGAGTTGATTTCATATGTAAAACATCTGACCAGTTAGAAAGAATATGAACTGCTATCAGGAATGTAGTATTCATGAAAAGTCTGGCAAACCCAATGTGCACTTCTTTTCATGATGATGATGATGATGATGAAGATGGCTGCTACCATGGGGTGCAGTGATACTGAAGATTATGAATTCTGAGTCCCCTGACAACTTGGAAAATACCTTGTTACATCTTCAATTTGTTTACCAGTACCCAAACATAAATATGAACAGAATTTTTTTTTTATCTTAACTGTCCGTAAGTATCACTCATGCACACTAAATAATCTAGCATGTGGTTTTTCAGGAAAGACTACGTGTGAACAACAAAATTGCCTATAAAAACAGGCAACTGGTCCTTTCTTGATGCAAATTCTGGAAACAGTGACTTACCATGAGCTGACCATGCCTCTTTGGTGATGTCATAAACCTTTGACAAAATACAGTAATTTAATAACCAAATGTTTGCGCATGAAGGAGGAACCAGCCAAATATATGAGCTTGCCCAAAAGAGAGGATCAGTTTATTAAAACAAAATCAAACTCAAAATGTTAAGCACTCTCATCTCACTTACAATCTTATTGGAACTTCATCAAAGCATTCCTTTACCACAATCACTTATTTATATATTAAATGAAATCACCACCCAGTAAGAACCCTTTAAGCCATGCAACACTTATGTAATTTAAATAATTATAAATATATAAAAAGTGCATGTGAAAATACCTTACTACATCTATTTATAAGTACAATAAAAACACTTGAAAAAATCTTTTGAAAAAGTATCCCTTATTTGAAAATATCTTACAAATAATTACATATAAAATCTTTGAAATGTTATTTTAGTTAATGAAATATGCTAATAAAATCAGTACATATTTAACTCAAACTTTGATTGCCCAACCAAAATAAAGTAAATTAATTTGGTAATTATGAAATTATATTATATAAATTCAGCCAAAAAATCAATTAATGTTTTACTGATCTTAAGTGAAAAACAGATTTGACAGACACACAGTAATTTAACCCAGTTTGCATTCAATTTAAAGTGCTGGAGGGATCTCCCTGTACTTCAGTTTGTTCTCCCATGCACCTACCCTGGGGTGCCTTGGAACCTTCTCAAGTAAACCAAATTTAACTTTTGGAAATTGCCACAACTTAAATAGTTATATAATGCACTGTGAAAATGTTTCTTGATTATAATATAATTATGTTTGTAAACTCTCTTTCTAAGTGATTGTTCTTTTTTGCCCACATAAAAACCCGGGGATCCTGAACATATTACAACATAAACAACTCCTGATGTTAAACAATCCCCTTTTTATATAGCAAATTTTGTATTCAGAGTGTTTTCTAAGGTTATTTTTTCCCACTTGACTATATTTGAATATTGTTTACAGGAACCACATTTGATAGTACCTGTTGGTGGTCCCTGTATGACCAATTTAGCTTCTCTAGCTTTTTTTATGGTTAACCAATTTCTTGACATTACTAGCCATCTTATAGACAAAACTTGTTTTTTTACCCACTTTCTCCAATACTGAGTTGTTACCTTTCATAATCACCCAATTTTTTTCTAAGATGTTTTTAATATCCTTTGCCCCCCACCAGCTGTCCTGAACTACAAAGGTTCTTTCAAAATTATCACCTTTCATATGATTTACTGCCTTATCCTTGTCATTGTCACTACCCAATCCAATGCCTAAAAGGAGTTTGTAATTTTTACCCCATTTTTCAATGACTTCATTAATAATCAAATCTACAGAATCTACTGGGTATCACCTCTCAATAAACATATCTCTCAATTTCTTCATTTCAACCACCGAACACTCAAATGTTGATGTCATTTAGATTACCCTGATGCTTTGCCTTTTCACCAAATTTTTCTTACATCAGTAAGGTTGCGAACTCATGTAATGCAAATAGGCATAACTAAAAGTTGATTTTCTATAAATAGGAGATGTGAACCCAGTTTCTGAACACGAAATGGTGGCATTGAAATAGTTTACAGAATTTCTGTCAAATGTAAATGTAAACTTCAAGACTTTGGTTGTATTATTTAAATGCTTAACAAATTCTTCCACAAATAATTCTGAGCCATTCTATACGATAAAAAGTCATCCAAGAAGTGTAAATACAGCCTACAGTGTTTATACAAATCAGAACCAAATGCAAATGTTCTTTCCCAAGCACATAAGACTAAATTTGCATAACTTGGGGTGCAAGCAGCACCCATTGCTACATCCCTCTTTTTCTAAATATATCTCCTTCAAAATATATAAATTGGTCAATTCACATCTCTTTTCAGATGTGTGCATTTGTTTCAGGGATACATTTTATATTGCCAAACAAAACACCTCTAAGGAGTCCTTACAATTAGTCATGTTTTGTCTGCTGTCAAAAGGGGGAGTGATTATAAGATGTCAACATTACTGTGTTGCTTTTTCCCCTTAAATTTGGCCCCATGTACATGAGCTCCTAAAAAGACAGCCTAACACTGAAGTTAAGTTGCAGTCATTACTGGAACTTATTTTCATGGGCTAACAGTTGAAAGTAAGGTTGATGATTAACATGGAGCTGGAGCTGTACAGGTAGACTCTGAATTTCCTTACTTCCCAGGCTAATCTAAGAGCCTCCCATTTAATCTGAACACAACTGCACCCTCCCTAAGACAGTAGTCTAGAGACAAAAGCAGTTGGATGCTGTGTGTCATCCTGCAGCAAGTGTAACAAAACAGTACTGATGCCATACAATAAGTCACATGCTAGTTTGAGTGATGAGGAGGGTGCCATAATACATGAAGATCTGGACTGAAATTAACAGTCTTTTCATTTCCTTAAAGGGTTTGTCACACCTATCAGTCCCTTTCAACCTGCCCCGAGGCAGTAATGCATTGCTGTAGCAAAATTCAGTAGAATGAATCTTAGCTCTGATACAGCTTGAGGATGGTCTACTTGTGAAATCACAACATCCATTTCCTGTAACTGTACAGATCATCTTTATTGATGATATGTCCACAATATCAGGCTTCATCTCTTAAAAACTCACTCTTGTTCCTATTTGTATTAAGGCCATACTACCTCAGTTTGGCCAGTACTTTCTGCAAATTTAGAAGATAGTCTTCAGCATTTTTTTTCCTCTCATGAAAATGCTATCAGTGTATCATTATGTCCTGTACATCTGGTAAAACTTTATTCTTGACTCTTTGTCAAATTGCTAATACAGAAGTTTGTTTAGAGGAGTCCTCAGTCTGGAAGCTAGTGCAAAGGTTTATTGCTACACAGGGGTTTAGTTGGCTTCTGTAGTGCCAGGAGATGATGTCTGCACTGTTGCCCCATCTCCCAACTCTTCATTTGAAAATCAAAAATCAAAATGGCAGGCACACTAGACAGATACATGTCCCTTCTCTCCTGCTGCAGCTCTTCAATGAAAGAGCAAAAAAAAATACATATAGGTTCATAGATTAGTACTAGACTAGCTGCTCTTGCGAGCCATTTTAAGCCTAGCCAATTATCCCTTGTGAAACTCAAGCACTGCACCTTGTGTTTGTAAGGCAAACACCTTAACCAGTAGGCCAACCTCCCCACCATTAAAGCCTGTGATCTGCTAAGTAGTGTTCCTGAAACGCAAAAGCCAACTAGCCAGCCAGGTCCCATTACTGTGTCCTATCCTGCTTTTTCTCAGCTAAGGGGCAGTTAAAACAGTCTGCAAAAAGGGACCTGGGGATTCTGAAATGCAGGAACCATTCAGGTCCTATTTCTGTGCCCTTCTCCACCCATTCTCCTTCCTCAGATCTTACTTAAAAAAAAAAAAAAACTTTTTTTTCTTTGAAACTGTCGGAAACTGCTTGCTACAAATCTTGCAAGCAGATCCTACTCATGGAGTGCTACAGCACTCAAGGTTTAAGCTAAAAACAGAAAAAAAATTTAAACTGTAGTAAACTGCTTGCTACATATGTAGCAAGCAGTTCCTGCAGTTTATACCATGCATGGAGTGTTACAGTACTCAGGTTTTAGTTAAAAAAGAGAAACAAATCTTTCTTTCTTTGAAACTGGACCAAACTTCTTGATACAAATGTAGAAAGCAGTTGCTACAGTTCAGACCACACACAAAGTGCTACAACTATCAGGAATAACTGCAAATGCAATTCTGGGTTTTAAAACCTGGTGTGCACTAAAGAGTCATCAGGTTAGGATGGCTAATTGCAGCCCTAAGCAATTTGCTTCTGAAACCGTTGTCCTCTTCACGCCACCATAGCTATGCTACTAATGCTATGAACTGCTAACCAACTGCTTCCTGTCATTCAGGGTTTGATTCTCTCTGCCTCTATTTGCCTAATTTGGGACACTGAGTAAGTCACTTAACCAGACCATGCTCCTGGGCTGAGTGTGAGAAAAAGGTCTATGTGGATCACTTCCCTACCCTATTGACAATTAAAAAATAAGTAAATATATTTTCATTCGCAATTAATCATGTGATAAATCAATACTTTAACAGAATTCCATCCTGCAAAGGAAGCAAGTACATCTTCATTGTGGGAGAATGGATATGCAACAGTGTGAGCGAAAGCTATGGAACAGTGTGAATGAAAGCTACTTTGAAGTCTTTGTAAAAACTTGTATCTCCAGCCATCCTTTATTTATAATTGGAACAGAGGGTGTAGCATTTTCACTCCACTCAACCTAAAACAAAAATTATTAACTCTTCCAAACATCTTACTTCTATTTCACTTTTACTATGAAAACAAATGGCACTGGATGAGCCTTGTACATTTTAAACAAAGCATTTGCATTAAGCTTAATCTGAGCTTTTATAACCTTATGTATTCCTCCCTTGAAAACTTATTTTAACCTGTGAGCAGTTGTGAAAGTATTTACTCTGTGGTGGCATTATCAGGTGCTGGTGTATTCATATCCACTGAATATTTCTCAGCTAGTTTCATCCAAATAGTACTGGCTCACTACTGTCAGCAAGCACAATCCCAACTCATCTTTTTTATTGTAAACTGCAGCAACCCTTTTCTTGCCTTTAAGAGACACCTTTTCTCTTCTATAAAGTTTGAGCATCACTGATGTATTATGTAATGGAAAGCCTAGAGCAGTCTATAATAACTGGCAGGTGAATTTATGAGAAATCCACACTATTTGCCAAGCTCCATTTTTAACTTGAATCCAGTCACCGCTGGCCTGGTGTATAAGATTCTGTGATTTGACTCTGAAATGCTACATAGCTCAGGACATAACAAATAATATTTTTCAGCATCTTTATCTGCTTGTGGGTCGTTTTGTTATTCAGTCACATTATGCACATTTGTTGTTCTGCATTTTAAGCACTTCTCTCCAAGTATGCTATGCTTTTCACCCCATGCCTTTATCAGCTTTGCATATTTTTTTTTTGGTTGCCTTTGCCTACAACAATTTCTACAGTCTTTTTGTTTCAATCAACAGCCATCTGCATTTTGAGATGCCTTATCACAACAATAACATGTTCACCCCCATTTCTTTCTCAGTGACATTTTATCTGTCTGATATTCTATGGTTTTCTGTTTCAGATGCATCCTTGGCATTAGTTTATATCCAGAATGTTATACTTATTGCTCTCTTCAGTGTTAAATTAAATCCTTTTTCTAACAGTAGTCTATTTTAAGTACTTTATTTATTTATTTTTTTATATTTGTTAACTGTGATAGAACACTGATCATGTGACCAATTTCAGTCTCAAACCAGAAAAGGTTAAGACAGGAAAATACAATTGGACAATCACAATGAAGATCAAAATTAATCACAAATACATAGAGGGTAATACGATGAGAAAATTACAGAAAGTATTACAGCATGGGGCCCATTATATCACATTACATGCCACAGGAAACCTGCCTCACAGTTCATCAGAAAGTCCTTCCCTAAACTGAGAATGCTGGTACAATCTCCATAGTCAACAACTTACTCAAATATGTTCTCACTTTTCATCTGATTCCATTTATGAAATCTAAATTATTCAGCTTTCACAAGACGCTCTATGTGGAGGTATCCTTGTAAAATATTAACAATTTATGTGAACATCTCATTCACTGACTTTTTAAGAGTACTAAGCTGTGCAGAATATTATATATTTTAGCAGACATTGACCTGCTTAACAGCTGTTCCTAGAGGTTTTCTCTCCATGGCACCACTGAAAATGGTTACTTCCCAATCAGACATTCACATTCTCCAAATCTAAATGAATTAAGACCAAAGAGGAAATATTTTTATACAGACAAATTATCATGTCAGGTGAAAAGTTATTCTTTCAAAATATCAGAATTGATTCACTTTTAATGTTGTTTATTATAAACAGTACAGTTATTAAACATTTTGAGTTGATAAGGAAGGTAAAAATAAACAAAATGCAATGAAAATTAAAATAGCTTATGTGTGAAGGGGTGCATGTGTGGTCGGGGAACATGCTGTTGTGTTCAGAATTCTTGTCTGGCAAAGTAATTGTAATGACTCATGAAAGCTTCTTTTATGCTGATAAAACAATAATGTCTGTGCACTGTTCGGAATGAAATATGTTACTATTTTATGATATGCTTCCCACTGCTAATGTTTACTGCAATGGAGTCTCTTTACAAAATCCTTCAAACTGTCTTGAACAATGTACTGTGCTTATCAAATTATTATGTATTTTCATGTTACTTGGCCTTGGTAACTGCAGTGTGTTATTTAGTGAGAAAGTGCATGTTAAGAGAAGTATCAGGCTAAGCAAATTCTCTCTTGGCAAACATACCTGTTGGAAAGCCTTGTATCTGTGAAATGTATATTTTATCATACAATGTGTGTGTTGTGTGTGTATATATGTGTGTGTGTGTGTGTGTGTGTGTGTCTGTGTGGGTGTGTGTGGGTGTGCGTGTGTGCATGTGTGTGTGTGTGTGTGTGTCTTGCCTGTGTGCGCATACATGTACATCTGTGCTTGTTTGTGTCTTTGTGTGTGTGTATGTGTGTGTCTGTGTGTGTGTGTGTGTGTTGTGTGTGTGTATGAGAGTTTTGTCTGCGTGTGCATACATGTGCATCTGTGCTTGTTTGTGTCTTTGTGTGTGTGGGTGTGCATGTGTGTGGGTGTGCGTGTGTGTGCGTGTGTGTGCGTGTGTGTGTGTGTGTGTGTGTGTGTGTGTGTCTTGCCTGTGTGCACATACATGTAGATCTGTGCTTGTTTGTGTCTTTGTGTGTGTGTGTGTGTGTGTGTGTGTGTGTGTGTGTGTGTGTGTGTGTGTGTGTGTGTGTGTGTGTGTATGAGAGTTTTGTCTGCGTGTGCATACATGTACATCTGTGCTTGTTTGTGTCTTTGTGTGTGTGCGCCTGTGTGTGTGTATTATCAGATACAGAGCATATTGGTGGTGCTTCTGTCATCTGCTGCTGTGACAGTTTATTTCACAGTTCCTCATTTTCTAAAGGTTAAACTGCTCTAAAACATGTTGATTTCTGTTAGTTGTTAACTGCAAATTGGCCTACAACTCTAGTTAACTGCAAAAAGGCCTACAACTCATAGGAGGACTGTTTTGTTTACCTGCATTACTTATTTTTTTAGTGGAGAGATGCATTGATTACTGTTTACTTATTTCCCACTTACTTTATATAATATACATAAGTTACTGCAAGATCATCAAAAGTATACTTGTCATATATACTTTTGTAACCCGGGTCTTGTATGTGACACTTCAGTATAAGCATTTTGAGGAAAATATCTATTTCCATGTTAGTTGGGTATTTTTAATACACCCTGTCACATTCTGTACTACACTATGTGTATTGCTACAGAAAAAGAAAGACGGAGAGTGGAGTGGAGTGTAAATGGAGGATGTTGTGCACACTATAGAACAAACTTAAACTGTATAACCACTATTCACTTTGCCATCAGAAATCTCATGTAAAAGGCAAATTTCTTGCCCACTGAGATTTATTCAACATCTAACTAACTGATATTGCTGTTCCATATTATGAATAGGCAGCAGAGACCAGCATATCCAGTGATCTGGAAGGCTTTTTCATCCTGCTGAGACAGTCACTCAAAATAGGCAACCATCCTAACTTCTTCCACATGACATGCAGATGATCAAGACTGAGAAATCATTGAGCATGTGTGGGCTGGGTTTAATTACATCATCTCAGAAAAGGTCAGAAATTGATTTCATCTGTTCATTCTTCCTACTACACAATGGGGCTTAGACCAACCAGGTTCTTGCTACCATACATGGAATCTTGGAGTTTTGATATTTTCTAAATCGTGTGAACTTTCCAATGATCAAGCAGTTTTTATTATCATTACAAGATGGTGTTATATCTCCCATTCTTAAGAATTCATCTTTAGGTGAGTATAACTTGGGCAATTATTGTCCTATCTGAAATCTTCCATTTACTAGTACAATGATTCAAAAAGATAACTATGTTAGTAGGAATCATCAGTCATCACAAGACATTATAGCTCTTTATCTGCCCAGTTTTAGATCCTGCCATAACACTGACACAGCCTTTGTTACTTGTTGTTAATAATTGTAACTGAAAGGAATCTTCCTTTGTATTCACCCTCAATCTGTTGTTTGCATTCATCACTGAACATATAGCATACTGACCAAATTTGTGTACAGCCACTGTGGTCCTTTATAAACAGTCCTCAACTGATGTGTCTTTTACCTTTTCAGGTATTCACAAATGGTGATATTAATTCTTCTATGAGTCACCATGTATGTTGTGGCATTTGGCAAGATTCTGTTCAGATGCATGTGTTCACAAAGTGTAGGGTCCTGGGAACATTTATATGAGGAAGTGAATAGCAGTATCACTGCTATTACACATTTTGATGTATACTACCTCAGAGTACTGCCCATTGTCCAATATGAAATGGATGAAGAGTAGCCATTTGATTTTCACTCTCTGTGAGATAAAGGCTATGTTCAAGCATATAACCACAGACTCCACACAATAATTTAATATGGTAGAAATGGGTCTGACAAAGTATAAAATATGTGTATTCAATGTGTACTATTGGATGGCATGCTATTACGAAAGGACCAGATGATATACATTATTAAAACCTCTTATTATCATTGTCAGAATGTATCTGTTGATGCTGTGGTACATAAGGATAAAGCCCTGAATGCAGCCTGGATAGCTTGGTTTTGATTAGCATCTTCGGAACTGAAAGAGTCAACAGGATGAACAGGAGTAAGTGTCTAACACTGGAGCATAAATCCTCAGGGGATCGATGGTAGCCTGCCTGTCACAATGCTGGCAACAAGCACAGGCTGGGGTGGCACTATAAAAACCTCAGGGTAAAGGATGTGTGAACATCATGGGTAGCAGTAAATCAAGCATGGAGTCATACATGATCCACTGTGGCTGCCATTTTGAAACAGAATCATCAAGCTGCAGGTAGGACTTTACAGGCCAAGAGAAAAAAGCATCCACCCTTCACGGCTACCTGGATGACAACTCAGACATCCTACCTAACCGTCAGCCCAGCAATTCAAACAAATGTCAAGCAAAAAGGTTACTGCATATAGAAACACAAGGATCACTGTGGGGAATGAATTAATGCATAAGAGTAGTGAAGCTTGAAGGCTGGCTCATAAAAGAGGCAAAAACAAAAAAGTCTTCAGAATGTATGTAAAATTAAGCATCTGTCAACTTCAGGGACCTTTGCAGTCCTTATTCATGCACTGGTCTCTACCACCTAAATTACTGATTAGTGCTACAGCTTGAACATTCAGGTGCTGAACTTAGCTGTGTCCAGTTTATCCAGTATTCCATAGCCAAGGTGTTGGCTGTGTCATCCAGTGATAATTACTAGTGTTTGCTGTAGCAGTCACATCACCATTTACAAATATCATATGAACTTATTATTACCTTCATGATCTGCATCCTCCCCTTCCTCCTCATCATCATCATCAACATCCTTTTCCCATTTTCTATATTGGTTGGGATGTATCATCAGTTGTTAACATCCCTTTCAATTCACTGCCACTCACATACTTTCTTCTAAGGTCTTGCTTGACTGTCACAAGTCTTCTGTCATGCAAGCTATCCATCTTTTTGCTGGATGCTCTCATTCCATCTTGCCTTCTTCCTGTCTCACCTGAACCTTCTTCACTAGATTGTCTTTTGCTTTTCTGCACAAGTGTCCAAACCATTGTAATCTGTTCTCTTTGACCTTCTCTACAATTGGAGTTACTTTGGCTACTGCCCTGATGCCCTTATTTCTTTGTCAGTCTCACAGTGTGACTCCTAACTCCCACCTCCTACCTCAGGCACTTCATATCCATCCCCTCTAGCTTCCTCAACTGCTCTAACTTCACTACTCAGGTTTCTTCCAATTGATTGTAGCCCCTCTGATTCTAGCTTTGACCTTTTCATTCAGGCTTCCCTTGTTCTCAACTGCCCCCTCCCCCCACCACCTGATACCTGAAGCTGTTAAGATGTTCCATTATTTTCCATTATATCTCAATTTTCAACTTATTCTGTTTCCTCCATTTGCTGCCATGACAATTGCTGCATGTGCTTAATTTCATCCCATGTGCCTTTGACTTTGCATTATATTCCCTTATCATTTGGGGGCATTCTTGTTCTGAGTCTGTTTATGAGTTCATAGATAAATACTAGGCTAGCTGCCCTTGTAGGCTATTTTAAGCTTAGCCAATTTCCCTCAGTGAGAATCAAAGCCTGTATCTTGTCTGTGAGGTAAGCAAACATGCCAACCCCCCCCCCCAACCACCAATACCATTTTATTTGCATACAGCAGCTTTGTTGATCTGTCCCCTCTGACCTGTTTGCTAATGTAGTCCATCATGACTATGAGCAGCAGTGGGCTCAGAGCTAAACCCTGATGCACACACAATCCCACTAGGAACCCCCCTGTGAGTCTGAACACTGTTGGTATTGTATTATTTGGTCCTTGTACATAGTCAGCATTTGCCAATGTTTCTAAGTTACAGGACTGCCCAAATCAGCTTTCTTGAGACCCTGTCATATGCTTTCTCCAAGTCTAGGAATGCCCAGTTGGAGTCTTTACTCATCTCTAGCTTCTTCTCAACTCTCTGTCACTGCAAATATTAGGTTGCTTGTGCTGCATCCTGATCTGAATCCAAGCTGCTCATCCCCATCTTACTTTTTACTAATCTGCATATTCATTTAGTAATCACCCTCTCCAGAACTTTCATACAGTGTAATACAACTTTGTTACCTCTGTACTGCCCACCATTGTGGATGCCCCTTTTGTTCTTGTACACTGGCACTAGTATGGGATGCATCTTTCTATCCATACTGTTATGAGTACCCTCTGGAGTTATTTCTCCCCAGCTGACCTAACACCTTTGTTAAATCTATCGTGGCCTCATCTGAACCTGCTGCTTTCCCTGATTTCATTTTCCTTAGTGTTGGTCTTTATACCTCTTAACATCTTGGGCATAAGAAATCTGCACAAAGCCAAAGATAACAAGGATACAAAGGCCCCAAAATAGGACCAGATGCTAAATATTATAAACTTAGAAAGTTGCTAAGATAAAATGCTTTATGTTACTGAGCATTTTCTGATGGATATGAAGCCTGAAACTCAAATGTCTGTCATTATTTAGTGACTTCAGACCTCATTGATTTGCTAGAAAACCCAACATTTTATGAGGAATGGACCAAAATATGAAGAAAACATCTGGGCATTCTGCAAAAATCTGGACATTTGAGAGGTATGCTGGTCTTACTTCTTCAAGAGTAGGCCATTCTTCCTCTTTTACCATTAGCTGTGTCTGTGGAAGTATAGCTTTTGCGGGGTTTTATTCATTCAGAAGCTTCTGGAACTATTCCTTCCATCTGCCTTTGATGTCCTGTGGACTGCTGGTATTCCTTATAATAGGTGTCTGATAACTATTTTAGTCTTTCTGTCTTTGCCTTGTAACCTGATAGGGTTTCTTTGTGCCATCTGCTGATTCACATTCTAGAAGATAAGAGAGTGCCTCTGATCATTGCTTTTGCTAATGTGACTCCTCTATTAACCTCTTTCTTAGCCAACCAGTATTCCTTCTTAACCTTGTCTGTTTATCCTAGCTCCCATTTTCCCTGCACTTCTTCTTTCTTTTGATAAGCTCCTGGACTTCTGCATTCAATTATTGACCTTCCTTATGTACCTTATTTCCATACCTGGATCAGTTGCATATCTGTACTACAGTCCTCACACATGCTGTTTTTGACATGTTACCATTCTTCTTCAACTCCATCACTTTCCCCTTCTTCCTGAGGAGCTAGAGCCCTGAGTATTCCATTGAGCTCTTGTGCTTTCAGTCCATTCAACTTCCAGGTCTTTATCCTACTGTCTGTTGACCTTAGATCATTCACTGACTACTACACGCAATTGATTGTGTCCACCAGTTGTTTATGCTGATGGCTGACTGTTTCGCATGGGATGACTGCGCAACCCCTGATGCTACACCAGTGACCTTTCCTTACTAAGAGGAAGTCCATCTGAGTCACATGTTGACCACTCTTCTATATGATCTTATGACTGTCTCTCTTGTTGAACCATATGTTGGCCTCTATCAAGCCATTTGCCATACAGAAGTCTAACGTGGCCTCTTCTTCTTTGTTCTTGTTGCCCCACTCATGTGGACCCAGACAGTCCTAATATAGTGTTGTGTACTGATATGAGCATTCATGTTTCATGTTATTAACACCAACTTGTGTTGTCCTGCATTATCTAGATGGTCCTGGCACTATTAAAACCTTGTTGTTGGGCACAGGATGAGATTATAACTACTGCCCTATGTTTATACTGGAGTCTGATTGCCATGAGTCTATTTTACTAATTCTGATGATATACCTCACTGTCATCTTAAGACTCTCCCTTACAATAATTTCCACACCATTTCTAGTCTGTCCTCCCCCTGAGAAGTAGATTTTGGATTCCAAGCCAAGTAGCTTTGCTGCACTGCTCTTCTATCTCCTCTCCTGGATAAAAAGGATATCAAGTCTCCTCCTTACCATCATGCCATCTACTTCCAAGCTGCAGTCTGTCAGCTAACCAGTATTGAGAGTAACAATCCATAGTTCATGTTTGACAGGTTAATTGGTTTTAAGCCCAGCTTTTGCTCAACAGAGCTATCGCATGAAACCCAAGCAAATGGGCAAATGAACACCAGACAGCCAGTGGGTTACAGACTGAGGGCTGCTGGGCTTTAGGGTGCTTACACACTTGCTAACAGAGGCACATAGACTCCTCCCATGTTTAGTATAAGTCCCTGGCATAGGTTGGAGTAGGCCAGGTCCTCAACCCCCTTGTCACTGGCAAATACCCATGTCCATTTTTGGAGGCATTAGTCAATGTGACCAGATCACCTAGAGCTAATTTTTACATTGTTGGGTAGCTAGTCCTGGTACAACATGCATCCTGTGATACATATTTTCCTATATTGAGGATACTGCTTAAAGCAGTTGGTCTATACAACTCTTCCTGCAATAGGTACCACATAGAGTCTGTGCTGCTGCCCAAAACTCCATTCAATTGCTGGGTGAGATTGATAATGCAAGCACCCAACATGATGTTGTGAGGTCGAAGGAACCCCATAGAGATACAGGGAGAATATGTAAACTCCACACTGAAATCAGCAGGAGCTACATTGTACCTTGAACATTCATGATCTGCATCCTGTCTATCTAAAATTGCTGTTTGCTCCCTTCTCCAAAGTATGTTAGTGCTGTTCTGCTTGACAGAGACTGTTAGTGGCTCATCAATTATTTATTTTATTGACATTTGATTACTGGGAAAGTCCAACTTTGTAGAGCCCAATTTCAGCAGAGGTCTGGGGAGAAAAGCTCCAAAACATTTTAAGAACAGTAATTTTACAATCTTCAAAAATAATGCAATAAAACTTATACAGTTTAATTATACCAAATGGACATAATATGAAAACATTGATTAAGAATCAATACAGCTTATATGACAATGATTTAATATTTAGAGGAATTTTAGCTAGTTATAGAGAAATTAAAGCTAAGTTAGTATAATACAAACAGGAATTGCAATATGAAGGGAGAGAAAAGTCAGGGAAGAGAAATCGATAGGACAGGAAGTGAGTGAAGAAGGGAAAGTAAGGAGGTGTAAGTTATGAACAGGTACTTGTTCACATTTAGGGGCATATTTTATCCTGGTGTTGAACAAGAACATAGCAAGTTTTTGGTAGGAAGTCTTTCAGAATAGTTTTGAAGGATGGAAGGGAAGATATTGACCTGATGGATACAGGTAAGCAGTTCCATGCCTTAGCAACATGGTACAAGTATAGACAATGTCCAGCAGATTTGATAGGTTTGTGGACAGAAAGGAGTTATTGGTTATTGAATCATGAAGACCGGCTGGGAACATAGTTGTGCAGAATGTTATTTATTGCTGGATAATTTTATAGGTAGTAAGAAGCTGTGTATATGTTAGTTGATGGGGTAGTTCTAACCAATTTAAGCTTTTTAGTGCTATACAGTGATCGGTTCCGAAAGGGGTATGTGCTGCAAATTTAGCAAATTTGTTATAGCATTGTTCAAGTTTTGATTTTTGTGATGTCTGTAGATTAGCAAGGATGGGAGTGCCATAAAGAAGTGTGAGGAGGAGATAAGCAGTGGTAAGTGTAGTTTTAGTTGCACTGGTGAGAATATTTTTGGCTCTGTAAAGCATCCCTAGTTTTTGATGAGTTTTTCTATGCAATTTTGTATATGCGGGTCGAATTTAAGATTATTATCCACTATTATCCCTAATAATCTAATGAAAAGTGACTCTAATGGTTGTATTATCAATAGAGAAGACTTTAAATTTTGTTTTTTCATGAGAGAAAGAGAGATTTGGGTAAAAAATAGTAATTTGTTTTTTAGAGTTGAGCATGAGCTGTGAGTTACAAAGCCATGTTTCAGTAGCAGTTAAAGCTTCCTGGATACTTTTTTGGAGGTGTGCCATGTTGTCAGATGTACAAATGAGTGTGGAGTCATCTGCGTACTGTATTAGGAAGGTCTGTTGTGAGGATGTGTTGAGGGTGTGAAAATGTTAAAGAGCTGGGGACCAAGGATAGAGCCTTGTTGTACCCCAAGGGTGGAGTGCCATTTTACTGACTGATACCTACTGGATAAGTTGCTTTTGAATCATAAAAGGGTGGGCTGAGAGACAAAGACCTAATGAGGACATTTGAAGTAGAAGTTTGCAGTGACAAACTGTGCTGAAAGCTTTAGACAAGTCTAGAAATAAGGAGGAGACTAGTTTGCCGTTATATCTAGCTTTATTGACAGTATCTATATAGGTTAAAAGTGCAGTGTTGGTACTATATGAAGGACATAAGCCATGTTGTATGTGGGTTAGGCGTTCTTCCTGCAGGAAATAATTTAGCAATTCTTTCTGAATACATTTTTCAAGTATTTTGGAGTGGGGGATAAGATTGCTACATGTCTAAAGTTAGTGACGTCTGTTGAATTTCCTCCTTTGTACAAAAGGGTAATGTGTGACTTTTTCCAGAGAGAGGGCATATGGAATTCCTGGACTGAACTATTTACAAGGATTTAAGCAGGATAGGCAATGCTATTGGCTGTTGTTTTAAGGTACTCACTTGGAAGGTCATCAGCTGAAGTAGAGCATGTTTTGTGTTTGTTTAACAGTAGTTTTATATAGGATATGGGCACAGGTTTGAAGGTGAAAGTGGATGTGGTGATATGTGGCTGTTGTGCAGGGTTAGAATTAGGTGTTGGGGAATCCTTGGTTAGAGATGCTATACAATCTATGAAATTAGAGTTATTAGGAACTATTAAAGCAATACCACCACCTTTCTGCTTTATCTGGTCATTACAGGTGATAGTATAGCCAGGAGGTGTAATTTCGAAGTTGATTATGCTGGGTTTAAGACAAGTTTCAGTTACAGCAAGAATAACAGGCTAGTGTTGGGTAATCAAGGCATAGTTCATCAGTTTTATTTCTTGTGCTTCTAACATTTATGGCAGTAAAAGTTAGATAACTGGGATTGGTGTTGACAGTTGGGTTAGAGTAGTGTGAGTAAGAGAATTGTCTTGATTTTCATTGTGGTAGGTGGGGCCAGGATTAGAGTGACTGTCTCCGCCTAGAAGAATGTTATTATACTGAGGAATTATTGATAGTTGTTTTTTGGAGAGTATTGTTTCCCCTTAAGTTTGTTTTGGTTTGAGTTGAAATGAATCAGCCTATAATTGATGGAAAGGTGAGGGGCATCATTAAGTAGGTTTGGTGCGATGTGTGAAAAGTGTAGGGAGGAAGTATGAATAGGTGGTTGGGACAGAGGAGAAGCTGAGGAGTAGCATGATTAAATAAAGGGATCTGTATGTTGTAGATCGCAGGTAGTGAGGAAGTAGGTATCAAGAAGGAAACAAGACGTTGCAGGGCAGTAAGATATTTAGTGTTGGTGGAGTCTGAAATCTAATACAGGTCAGGTAAGAAAGAAATATTTTCTATGATGGAAGAGAGGTTGTCCTAGTATTTTCTCTGGAATGTAAGGAGTAGGGGGCTTAAAAGGCTATAGTATGAGGATGTAGTTAACAAGGGAGATGTGAGGGTTTATTTTGGAGAAGTAGACTTGAGGGTTTATTTTGGAGAAGTAGAAGATACAATGTGGAATAGATAGGCGCTGTTTGGCAAATATGCAACTCTGAATGAATATAGTGCAAAGCAGTATGGGATGGAGAAAGGTAGCTGGGAATGGTGCTAGAATATCAAATAGAAGTTAGGAATTAGGGAACAAGAAACAGGAGTGTTTGTATGATAGTAGTAAGATTGTTTGGGGAGAGTTGGGGAATAAGGAGTCACAAATAAAATGTGTATGTGCTAAGTATAATAACAGAGTAAGATGGTGTAGGTTGGAATTGGGGGTAGGGAAAGGGAGTGAAGCAAGACTGAGTGTAGTGGACTTCCACCCTCAGGTCAGAGCGTATTCAGGTTATGGCTAGTACAATGCAATTAACAAATAGGCACAAAGTAGAACAGGTTTTCTTTTGATTCCTGAATCCAGAAACCTGGCAGCTAGGGAAACTAAGTAACTGGCATAGACAGTATAATCTTTTAGTCAAGAGAATGGGCAGTGTCCTTAAAGTGCAAGGACTACTCCTTTGAAGGAGGGATGTTAAAATCACTTTCCAGCACAGGCCCAACACGTATTTGCCTAGTTGAATTTAATACACAGCAAGGCTCTTCAAGTTAAATTTGCTTACATTGCGCATTGATAAAATTCTGAGTGCAAGCGTTTGGGAGTTGGGCTTTGTGGCAGAGCTTCTGCAGTATCAGGGACAGATGTAGTAACCACAAATGTCCTTAAAGATTTCTGGCAGATGTTATTTTGGCTATCATGCAACCATCTTGTGAAATTCACTACCTCTTACAGCCTTTTAAAAGACATCCTTAAAAGCTTATGTGTTCCAGAAGGTATATGGTTGATAGGATTTGAGAACATTCATAACTTTTGTCAAAGCTGTTTTATTTTTTTTCTTGTTTTATATTTTGTATGTTTTGTCTTAAACACTACTATTTATGTAATGAAAGCAGAAATACCATTTTTGCAGTTTTTGCACAGAAAACAAACATGATTTGCTAACAAGCTTCACCCTGTACCTCTGAGTTTGATTCCTTCAGCCTCTGCTTGTAAATCGCATGACCCTGAGCAAGTCACTAAACCAGATAATGCTCCCAGCTCATCCATGTAAAGAGGCACTTGTACTTATGGGGCTTAACTTGGTTAAGAAATGGATAAATAAATTAAATAAATACATTTTGAGGACAAACAGACACTCTAATATATTACTATGGATATGCATGCTTATGTTTACTTTTGCAGATTGCTTTGCATATTCTGGAGCATGCACAGTAAAGAAGTACTTATCTACAGCTCTTACTTACTTACTTATGCCCGTCACCCTTGACAGGGTATGGGCCACCAACTACAGCTCTCCACCGAATCTTGTCCTGGGCCAACTGTTCTATTTGGTTCCATGTGTAGCCTCTAAGCTTAGCATCTGCCTCAAAGTCTCGCCTCCAGGTGTTTCATGGGTGGCCTCTTCCTCTCTTCCCCTGAGGATTCCAGCGCAACGCCTGTCTTGTAATATTGTTTGCTGGTTTGCGAAGAGTATGCCCGATCCATCTCCACCTCCTCCTCTTAACTTCTTCCCCAATCGAAAGTTGGTTGGTCCTTTCCAAAAGGGTGGCGTTGCTAATAGTGTCTGGCCATCAAATTATAGGTAGTAAGAAGCTGTGTATAAAATATTCCTGAGACAGCTATTTGTAAATGTCTGAAGTTTTTTAGTGGTGGTCTTGTTTAACCCCCAGGTCTCTGCCCCATACAGCAGTACTGACTTCACATTAGCATTAAACAGCCTTATCTTGTTGATCAAGGATAGTTATCTTGTTTTCCAGACCCTATTTAACTGTATGAAGGCTGCTCTCGCTTTTCCTATCCTTGCCCTGACATCAGCTTCTGATCCGCCCTGCTTGTCAATTATGCTGCCAAGGTAGGTAAAGGACTGCACTTCCTCCAGTGGCTTCCCTTGCAGAGTGATAGGGTTAGTATTTGTGGAGTTTAATTTAAGGATCTTTGTCTTCAGATTGTTAATGTTAAGACCCACCTCTAGTGCTGTAACTGCCACCAAATTTGTCTTGTTTTGCATTTGCTGCTGGCTGTGAGAGATGAGGGCGAGATCATCAGCATAGTCCAGATCTTCCAGCTGATTCCATAGGGTCCATTGGATCCCATTTTTTTGTCCTGCAGTAGATTTCTTCATAATCCAATCGATAACTAACAGGAACTCTGCAGAATAAAAATGTTTAGCACACTGCCTGTTTATCAGTCTGAAAGTACAAGCTGGATGTATCATTAACTCACCATATTTTACAATGTTTTGAAAGATGAGCAACCAGTACATTTTTCTACAAATAAAATACTTTTGAACCAGTGTTTGCTATGTTTAAACAAAAGTTGCAGCTGTAACAAAATGTATACCTCCATAAAGCATTGCCTACATAAAACAAAATATAACTATACAGTACTGAAAACATATAGTTTCTTTGAAAGAGTTGCAGATATGCGTACATAAAGTCAGCGATTTAAATTACAAATTCCTTATAGCAGACAGAGGTTTCCAGCAACTACAGCAAACAAATGCATGCCTTAGAATATATATCTGGCAGCTGACAGAAGGTTAAGGCTGTCAGCTGTAGTTCCCAGAGCTCTAGGTGACCTAGGCAGTTCCTAGGCCCATTGACTGGTGGGGGGGCACTGCCTGCTTGCAGGGGCCTTTTGGCACAAAACCTACATTTCTGCTGTGTATGTCACATTTCCCCTTTAAGAACACATGCAGAGTGCTTCTTTAGTAGCATCTGTGCATGTACATGCATATTAGAGTGGTTGCAGAGTTTTTCTATTCATCCGTATATTAGAACAGTGATGGAGTTTCAGTTATTGAGAGTTGCCATTCCATTCAAAATTAGCAAGCAGAGGATTATAAGCAGCAGAACCAGTTAAGTGTGTGTAAAGTGCCCCAATTAGGGATTGCAGGTTGGTTAATTTATTTAGATTCAAACCCTGTACCTTGCTGATAGGATACTAGAGCCTGAATCCTCTACTCCAGCTACCAGACTATCAGCAACAGGTGTATTTTCAAGGACTGTTAAGTTTCAGTGCATTTTCAAAGAATGTTGACTTTCTGTGCTCTTTCAAAGAATGTTGAGTTTCTGTGCATTTTCAAGGACTGTTGAGTTTCAGTGCATTTTCTAGGACTGTTGACTTTCTGTGTATTTTCAAAGAATGTTGAGTTTCTGTGCATTTTCAAGGACTGTTAAGTTTCAGTGCATTTTCAAAGAATGTTGACTTTCTGTGTACTTTCAAAGAATGTTGAGTTTCTGTGGATTTTCAAGGACTGTTGAGTTTCAGTGCATTTTCTAGGACTGTTGACTTTCTGTGTATTTTCAAAGAATGTTGAGATTCAATGCATTTTTAAGGAATGTTGAGTTTCAAGGGCAGAGAGGCTTATTGTTCATGCTAAGTCTGTTTTCATTGAGAGACTATTGTTTTGTTTAGCAAATGGCTATCAGTGTTTGTGCTATAAAATTTGAAATAAAAGTTTTAAATACCTCTAATCATTCTAGAAGTAAAGAAGAAAATAATATGCACACTGACAGGTTTGAACAGTGTTTATGGTAACTGGGGAGAAATAACCAAGTAATGGGACACTGGAATGGCTGGGGGGTGGCTGATTCTTTACCCTGCCTAGGACCTCATTTGACCAAGATCTGGCTCTGGTAGTTCCTGTGATAGTCACTTTTATTTCCTCAGCCCTCATTTGCTTCCTGTGTGATCCTGAGCAAGTCACAACCAGACATCACACCTAGGTTGTCCCCAAAAGGGGGCTGAGTGTCCAGTGGTTTTATATATATTTATTACAGCTGTTCTAAAATAAACATCTAGTTGCCTTCATCACAAACATAAATGTTACAATTTTCATCTAGGCTCAGTTCCATGAACCCCATGACACCACCAGACTCTGCTATACCTTGCTTCACTTCACTGAGTTTCCAATTATTATTACCTTTTTTCTTGCATTGCCTGATTGTTGGGTAAAACCCAACTCACAAATCTCAAAGTAGTCTTGAAAGGAGACACTGGGTTTGCACCAGTGAAATACATTGTATGATAAAATAGTGAACTATAATAGTTCACAATATTGTGCTGTGGCTTTTAAATCCTCAAGAAGGTAGTGTGTTGTATTTTATAACCACAAATAAAAGAAACTGAAAGGATCCAAGCCCACATGCCAAAGTAACTAACCTGATTACTAAATGTATTGCATTAGGTAATGAGCATATTGTGTGGTATTATGCCAACATGTTTTTTTCTAATATATGACTAGTGATCTTTAGCTTCTTTGCTGAAACTTAATCTCCTAATACCCAGAGCAATAATAATCAGATATCAACAAAGTTAAAAATGAGTAATAATAATAATAATAATAATAATAATAATAATAATAATTAGTAGTAGTAATAGTATTAGTGCTATTATTGTTTCATTCATAACCCCTTTTTCCCATTTTTGTACATGCGGTCAGGATGTCACTTTAACAGTGACTATCATCTAGAGCTAGTGTTTACACTGCTGGTTGGCTAGTTCTGCCTTTGCTGTTCTTCCATACAACACATACACAGACAGTGACAAGTCCATTTACTGCTTGTGTTTGGAATATGGGAGGAAACAAAAGCATACAGAGAAAACTCATACAAACAGAGGAAGAACAGGCAAACTCTGCTCAGAAGGCACCCCAGCCAAGAATCAAAACAGAGAACCTCTTTCTGTGAGGTGGCAACTCTACCTATGTGCCACTCTGCTGCTCACCATTAGTTGCAGTAGCAGCAGCAGTATTAGTAGTTGTAGTAGCAGTAGCAGTAGTTGTAGTAGCGGTAGTAGTAGTTGTAGTAGTAGTAGTAGTAGTAGCAACAGCAGCAGCAGTAATAGTAGTAGTTGTAGTTGAAGCAGCAGTAGTAGTAAAAGTAGTAATCACAGTCACAGTATTAGCATTAGTAGTAGTAGAAACAGCAGCAGTGGTAGTAGTTATAATAGTAGCAGTAGTAGTAGTAGCAGCAGCTATAGTACTAGCAGTAGGATTTATAGTAGTAGTAATAATAGTAGCAGCAGAAGTAATAGTAGTAGAAGTAATAGTCATAGACATGGAAGTAGTAGTATTAGTAGTAGTAAAATTAAAAATAGTAGTAGTTGTAGTAGGAACAGTAATAGTAGTAGAAGTAGCAGGAGTAGCAGGAGTAGCAGTAGTTGTAGTAGTAGTAGAAGTAATAATAATAGTAGTAGAAGCAGTAGTATTAGTAGTAGTAATATTAAAAGCAGCAATCATAGTAGTAGTAATAGAAACAGCAGTAGTAGTAGTACTAGCAGTAGGAGTAATAGCATCAGCATTATATTAATATATATATCACTACTTTTGCCTGTCTTGGTTGGAGTCCCCCAAGGGTCCATTCTAGGACCCCTTCTTTTTACCATCTTCTCTAATGAACTAGCCTCATCCACAACACATGCTAAAGTAGTTCAGTATGCAGACAATTCAACTTTAATCTGCTCAGAAGATACCTTGCCAGACCACCAAATAGTAGCCCAACAAGCTTTTAATGATATAGAAACATATCTAAGTAAATCACAACTAATCCTCAACCGCAAAAAGACACATTTAATGCCAATTACCAGTAGCAATCACTGATCACCCCTCCTTTCATTATTCTATCAGCAAACAATGTAGTCATCCAACCAGTTGAGCAGACAAAACTTCTTGGAGTGACAATTGACAACAAACTCAGATTTGACCAACACATAGCCGCCACAATTAAGAAAGTTCACATCAAACTTGGCTCACTATACAGAAGCAAGCCATTCCTCACTGACAATACTAGACTAGCCATATCCAGAACCTTCCTCCTCTCTACACTCCTATATGCTTTCTCCCTCTTTATCAACTTAAACAAAATCATACTTGACCAAATTGGAAACTTGCTATAACAAAATAGCCTGTTTAACAGCCAACCTTCCCCACCAAACCCACCATTGCATTGCTCTACATAAATTAAATTGGCTCGAGCTACCTACCCTTCTTCATCTCTACCAACTTAAATTCACACACAATATCATCTTCCATCCTGACAGTTGCCCATCTCTTGAGGAACTTGTTCCCTACTCATACCCACGAAGTCTAAGATCTGCAGACAGAAACTTTCTCACAGTAAACAAAGCTAACAGCACTCACGGTGAAGCCCTATTCTTAAATCAAATAGCCAAATTATGGAACTCTTTACCCCACACCCTCCAAAACACACCTGAATCTACCAGTTTTAAACAACTACTATTTGAACATCTGTCCAAGAAGTTCCTATCATGTAGTCAAACTTTTACAAGTTCGAACCACATATGGTCGAGACCATAAGTTCAAATTTGTAAAAGTTTGAGCATTTGAATGGAAATCTCCATAAGCGGAGGTTTCCATTCAGTTCAATGTTGTGCGATCTCGGAGTTGGTATATTTAAGTAGTGGGGGGTGTTGGGGTGCAGGGGGGCTTGCCCCTCTGCTTACAATTTATTTTTTCATCCGTTGTTTTTGATTTTTTTTTACGTAGTCGAAATTCTGTAACTTTGAACATAATGGTTAGATCATTAGGTGTTCGGAGTTATGGAACTTCGACTATGTGATATAGAACCCTGTCCAAGAACTAGCATTGCTCCTGTACCAAACCTGACTGACAAGATATCTATTACTTTCTCAACACACTGTCCACGCCTTCTCTCATTTTCTCCCTCTCCTCAGTGTTTATTACTACTCAAAAATAAATATAAAGGAAATCTCATTTGATCATAACTGTTATTTAATATTTACACACTACTAACATTATTTTTTCTCACAGTGATCTTCACTGAAATGCTTGTGCTTTTCTTTTTGAACTTGTATCTACTCGAAAACTGTATTGAATACTACTTTGTATAGACTAACTAGAAGATATGCATTTTGCATCTTTATGTATACTATTGTGCTATCTTTTTATTGTATATTGCTTGTACTTCAGTGGAGCTTTTTTCCCCGGGCCCCTGCTGAAAATGGGCTTCTGGCCCAGTTGGACTTACCTGGTAAACAAATGTAAATAAATAAATAAATTAGTAGCAGTAGTATTTCTTCATGGTCACTGTATGATGAGGAAAGTGAAATTCCTGACTGTTGCAACTTTGGTCAACAAAATGCTCTCTCTAATGTGAGAGACACTATTTTAACCATGTGGAGTCAGATAACCACATGCCCAAGAATTTAATCGTTGATGCTAATGGGGTTTTCTTAATATCCTAAGTAAGTTTAAATGAGACAAAAGACAGACTGTTTAGACTGCTATGAACAGCACCTTAATCAAGAGGTGTATTTTCACCATAAATATTTGATTGCTGCTTTTCATATATTTTTTTTTCTGAATATACACATTTCACAGCTCTTCAGAGATTTTTTTTTGACTATTTCTGGTGTACACTTGTGGGCTTATTAGTTCTTGCCAAAATTCCTCCCACCCACATGCACAAAAATAAGCCATTTTGTGCTGCTAAAAAATGGATACACTACAATGGCTAACCCAGGATTCCTTTACCTCTATTAAAACATGGCTATTTGATTCCCAACTTCTTCTAAATTCCCCCCAAATCCAAGCTCACCCCATTCACCCCAAAACAACTGTCTACTCCAAAATCCCTCTTCACTCTAACCTCCACAAACAACATAAAAATAGGCTTAGTAACTCGCACTGAGCTAGTAACTGATGACAGTTTGAAATTTTGCTACCATGTAGAAGATCAAAAAATGGCACTCTGTATCAGATAAAACCTGACCTAACAGGCAATGCTAGGACATGCATTGCTTCTTTTCCTCCTTCCAACTCTCCCCCAAGCAGTCCCTCTTCCCATTAATCTTCAGGCTAACCAGACCAATCTCCTTAACAATACTGCAACAAAGTAGTCTCATTTGCTGCTAATGTGACATACAAATCTCATCACACTGTAGCGCTTTTAGCAGCTGCACTTGCTAGACCCTTCTCACTCCACGACTCTATCCCAACTACTTGTCACCCACAACCTTATTCACAAACCTGAACAATGCCCTAACATAACTCACATCCTTCAACACTAATCACCAAAAAGGCCTTTTAGCTTCATAGGTTCATAGGTATATACTAGGCTAATGATCACCAGGGCCTTTATAAGCTTAGCATGCAACCCATCCCAATTGTCTCCCTGTGTATCAGGGGCAGTTATTAGGAGAGGGTATATTAGTTAAGAGGTTTCTAGATTTTATGTGGGGAAGTATGTTAGTTTGGGCATTAGTGTCTGCCTCTGTCTGTCAGAGACATGGGAGGCCAGACCCAGGGTGAATTTCTGATTTCCCATACATTAGTCAAGTTTACACTTAGAGTTAGGGATGGACTCTGCTTCACATAGATGGGGAGCTTGTTCTAGAGCATGGGGATCCTCTGAGACACATAGCTGTCTTGCCAACATGTCTTATTTATATCACAAGCAAAATTTAAATTCTTGCATCTAGTGGTCGCCTAAATTGCTGTATTCTACATTTTGTTTCATTTCTTAGTTGTCTAATATCTTGTACATTTTGTTGTATTGCATATTATCCTAATCCTACTGGAAAAGCTGCTAACTAAGTCAACATACAGCCCCCTAGTCATATCTCCCATTAATGACCTCTCTCATTAGACAATGTCATTTTGCAAGGGTCACTACAAACTTAACACATCACCATGTTAATTTAACAGGGCACATTATTCAGCGTTACAGCCACTCATCTGTTTCTCATGGAATGTTGACAGGCTTGATAATTGTCAGGGCAAAGTAAATCCAATGCAGACTTCACTTCGTATTTCTCTAAAACTGTTAACCACTTATGCACTACTCACACATAAAACTGCTATCAATCAGTGTATCATTTTTATGTACATCTCCTATGTTTTCACTGCTCGGGACCCCTTAGACTAAATGAGTATTTACTAAGAGCCTTGCATTTTAGTGGATTTGTTCTTTGTCTTCGTATATATCTTCTCTCTCCTGTACTATATGGTTTCACGGTGACATTTTGGATTAAACACCACTTCATTACTCAGAAATTGGAAATAGCTCCTAATGTGGACTTCATGTGTGCTGATAACCCCAACCTCAGTGGGATAACTAGTAAATGCTATTATGAAAGCACTGGTGTTAAAGGAAATTACAGTGACTGACTCTTGTTGCTGCTGTATACATTTGTTTACAGTACTAGATGATTATTTGTATTAACCATTTAAAAATACTTTGACTGATGGACCTTTTCTTCCTGGGCCTCTGCTGAAAATGGGCCCATGCCCAGTCAAACTTTCCTAATAAACAAAAGTCAAATAAATAAATAAATAAATAAATAAATAAATAAACAAACAAATATTAATATAAAAGGTAAACATCGGCATAAAATAAAGCCAAATGAATAATATGTCATTACTGCACCCCCTGTGAACTCTGTTTTTTCCTTTTATAGTAATGGAAACATATAACCAAATTAGTTTGCAATTACTTCATTTTCTTAGGTGTTCCTGTTTTTAAATTCACTGCCAAAATGAAAATATTCCTCCTGTTATGTCTGACCATAGTGGGAAGCTATAGAATGGATCAGCCACATAAGTTTTCTTTAACAAAATTTGTCTTTTTTAAGTGTTTGATAATGGCACTCTATACTTATTGATTTACAATGTGCATCCAAATAGTATTTGGATATCTGGAGGCTGTATCTGAACCCTGGACCCAGTATCATTAACTACTTCAACACCTTGCCACTCCCAAACTTGCAAGGATTTAACAAATTATAGTTAAAAAGTAACATAAATTTTAAGTTCTACAATTAGGTTCATTACTCTGCAGATGGATTCAATAAGATACAGTTCACAAATTAAGTATCTAGAAAACCTGCTGTATTGGATAACTATATTGAAATATTCTTGTTCTTTGTAACAGTCCATAAACACTGAAAGAGAAATCCTGATTCAAAATTAACAAGTCACACATGTAAAAAATATACAGCTTAATATATTAATAAATATAATAAAAACGTGGCTTGAATACATCCTTCACTTCCAGATGCTACTGCAGTATTACTTAGAGAAAATGGCATAGACCCTTTCATTTTTCCAGTAACAGTAATAATATAACTTGGATAGCACAGTATATCCTTTCTACTACATATATCATAGGTAGAAACCACTAACCTTGACCACTACAGTCCTGTCGACAAAGTACAGTATCATGCCACATTTTTAAGTACTCCGTTTCTCCACATGAAGATAAGCTAATGTTGATACACCAGCCATTTCAAGTAAGCAGTTTCCCTTCTCACCCCATTAACACATTTTGTTGCATAATCTGCCATGCTCATTGCTTCCAACATTGTGCACAGTAATGGTATTTGGTAGGTAAGTTCCTTCTGGGACCATGCATGATCTCTTTTGCAATGGCTATAGTATATTTCAACAAGCAGCTGAGAAAAGAATATGCGGCTAAGTCAGAAAGCATGGCATGTCCTGCTAGGTTCTGCATTTCATTTATCCCACTTTGCATAGGAACTTTGTTTTCCCATGAGTAATAAAATCTCAAAAGGGCCATGTATTATTCTCACAGTACTTTCTCTCCTGTATCATATTCACACTTTCTGACTAGTACCTGTGATTATCCAAGATACGATGTTAAAGAAGGACAGCCATGTAAACCGCGTCCATATGATACTGGATAATGTTTAGACTTCATCTAGTGGACAAAACGTCATAAGCATGAATCATGTGATCTGTCACAACACAACAAAAGAAGCAAGGATGCTGGAACCACAGGGTGAAGGGGGAACACCCACATTTTAAATTAAATTGTGAATTGTGTCCTCGACTCCCAGCTGTAAAGTGAAATTGAGTGATCATGCATTGCAGAAACCTTTCAGGGTATCATGCTTGTGGCCCTTGATCTCCAAACAGAATAGAAGCACCTTAATCCTAAACTGAATATGTCTGTGTGTGTGTGTGTGTGTGTGTGTGTGTGTGTGTGTGTGTGTGTGTGTGTGTGTGTGTGTGTGAGAGAGAGAGAGAGAGAGAGAGAGAGTGCACACTCTTATATTAACATCCTTACATAATTCAGCAGTTATGCAGAACACATTAAAACACTCCCTGATTTATCAGAATGTCCTTGATTTGTCTTCATACTTTTGTCCTATCCCTCATAAAATGTTTGATTTTCTGACTAATCACTTAGGACATTAGAGTTTCACACTTCTTATTCTTCTGAAACTAATTTTTTAACACCTTTTTAAATTATCACTTGTGGCACAGGTGAACTTACATTTATATAAAAGAAAACATATTAACTTGTTCACAGTTACAAACATTATACATCACATATATTTTTTGTACAATAGAATCAATCCAGTGTTACCTAAATTAGTCAATTCCTGCCTTCCTTTAAAGTGCATTCCTCCTCCAAAATATTTTTCTGCATGTATTGTTCCCACAATTCCCATTTTTTCTGTGTAATTTGCTCCTACCCTTTTCTAAAGATCCCATTTCTAGTTCAGTTATCTCTCTTACAATATTCACTACTTCAAGTACTTTTGGTTTAGACTTTGATTGTCAGTTTCTAGTAATTGCTTTTTTGACAGCCACCAGAATTAAACTTAACAAGGCTTTACTATGTCTAGGCAATTCAGATCCTGTATCCCAGCTCAAAAAATAATTTCTTTAGTTGCATTCATTTGCTCACCCAGTGTTTGTGGCACAGTAGGGAATTTGTAAAGTCTGCCAACTCATTACTCTCCCAAAACATATGTTCCCAGTTATTATTTATTTATTGGCATTTGTTTACTGAGAAAGTCCACTGGGCCAACCAGAGCCCATTTTCAGTGGAGACGTGGAAGGGGGAGAAAAGCTCTGCATTTTATTTAGTTTGACAGTACATAATGTTCAAAACAGTTAATAAAAACAATAGGCATATTGCAAATACACAATAGAATACTTTATAATACAAGGTAATACAATGCAGAGAAATAAGTTCAAGGCAGATACAAAAGATTGAACAGTACAATTCCATGCAATTCATACTATTTTAAAAGTAAAGGATAATCAGATCTTGTGAGGTATGACTATTGAGTCAGAGTGACAACTTTGTAGACTTAGATGAAACATTCTGTAGATGTACTCATTATTGATAAGGAAGGATTAGAAGAAGGGATGAAGCTGATAAAGTTGCCATGACTTAAGTGTGGGCAGTCAGGTTTTAGGAGGGTGAGAACTGAAGCATGTGCAAAGTCAGAGAGTGGAGAGATGTAGCATGAGAGATTTTCTGAAGGAGGGAACATTACTTGTGGTTGTAATTGGTAATGGGAGAGCATGCCATAGTTTAGCGATAGAGAATGAATAAAGCATGTGACCAGCTAGGAGTTTAGGTTTTTCAGCTTGGAGAAGAAGTTGGTTTTTGGATCTGAGTGGCCTATTTGGGTGATAGTGAGTTAGTATAGAAGAGAGAGCTGGGCAGTCTGAGGGATTATAAATAATTTTATGTGCTGTGGTTAATTGTAGGTATGTTAGTTAATGTGGGAGCTCAAGCCAGTTAAGAGAGTGTAATGAAGAGCAGTGATGGGAGGAGTATTTTGCATTGGTCATGATCTTGGCAACTTTATTGTAATAGGGCTCAAGCTTAGTTTTCAGGGGGGACTGGGTATTAGTGAGGAGTGGAGCACCATACAGGAAAAAAAGGCAAGAGAAAGGTTAAGGCAAGGGTTTGTTTAGTTGAGCTGTTAAAAAAGATTTTATGTCTGTAGAGGGTGCCTAGTTTTTGGTGTGTTTTTTTGATATTGCTATGAACATGGAGGTCAACAGATAACTCCTAGAAGCTTTGCATGAGAGACTACCTCTATAGTGATCATGTTTTCAGAGTGTATGATAAGTCCATCTTATTTATGGGAGTGCTTTTCTTGGGGGTAAATAGCAGCAGTTCAGTTTTGTTGGGGTTTATAGAAAGATGATTATTGGTCATCCGGGTTTCAGTAGAACTAAAGGCATTTTTAATTATTTGCTGAAGTTCAGTAGTAGAGTAGGCGGAGCCGATAATTGCTGAGTCATCAGCATATTGTACTACTGATCCATTAATAAGAGTGGAGTGAAAGTCGTTGATGAAAATACTAAAAAGAAGAGGTCCTAAAATGGAGCCTTGGGGAACGTCGGTGAATGTGTTGAGGAACGGAGAGAAAGAGTTGTACTATTTAGTGGATTGTTGCCTATTTGTTAGGTAGTTAGTGAACCACTTTAGAGTTGGGGGATACCTAGATTAGAGAGTTTGGAGAGAAGTAAAGGGTGAGAGACAGTATCAAAGGATTTAGAAAGGTCAAGAAAGAGTGAGAATACAGGTTTGCCAACATCTCGAGCTCAATTGACTGTGTCCATGAATAATATGAGAGGTAGTTGTGCTGTGGCCTGGCCTAAATCCATGTTGAGTTGGAGAGAGGAGTAGATTTTGAAGCACATGGTCTAGAAGTTGATTGTGGATATATTTTTCCAGAATTTTAGAGAGGGGGGAGAGAATAGCAATAGGTACAAAATGGGAAATGTCTGCGTTGTTACCACCTTTATGGAGGGGAAGAATGTATGCTCTCTTCCAGATATTAGGTACGTAGGATTCCTGGATAGATCTATTAAGAAGTTATGCTGATGGGGTAGGCAATGGCCTTAGCAGACAATTGAAGGTATTCTGGGTGTAAGTTGTCAGGAGCGCTAGTACCAGGTTTCAGCTTAAGAAGTAGTTTAGTGATCATAGCAGTAGGTATAGGGAGTATTTTGTGAAGAGGAATATATCGGAAAAGCTTTAGTGTTGTAGGTGGTTGAGGAAAGGTAGCAGCAAGGCTGGATATTGTATTAATGAAATGTGTGTTGAAGAGTGCAGCAATTTTAATAGGTGTTTTGTCTGGATGTGGGCAGGGATCATTTATGGTACCGGGGTTTATCAGAGATGAAATGGAGGTCCAACATTTTTTGGGTTTTGTTTATAGTTCTTTTGGAGGCAGAAATAGTGTTCTTTTTTGTCATTTATGACTAGGCACTTTACTTGATTATGAAGCTGTCTAAAGTGTAGGAGGTCAGAAGGATTCTTTTATTTATGCCATTTTCCCATGCTTTGTCCCTGGCAACCATGATTCATTTGATAGATCTAGAGAGCCAGATGGCATGATTAGTTTTTACTCTTTTTTCTCTTACTGGAGCGAGCCTGTTTAGGGTATCCAGAAAGGTAGAATTGAAGAATTCTACTGCTTCATCAAGTGAAGGACTTTTAGTCTACCCCAGTTAATGTTTCTGAAGGTTTCATTTAGGGTTGTGGTGTTGAAATTAACTAGGTTTCTTGTTTGTTTATATTGATGCTGATATGGTGTTGGAGTGTTTTTAAGTAGAATATAGGCAGGGAGGTGTTCACTGATGTAAGAAATTGTGCCTGCTTCTGAAAATTTGTTTGGGTAAGAGACTAGTATCCAATCAAGGATTGAACCTCAGTCTTTGTCCCTTTTGGGTCTGGTAATGTCAGTTATTAGTTGTGTAAAGTTAAAGAGGTTGATGTTATATGATAGAGATTGACTTGAGATATCTAACCAGTTTATGTTTACATTGCCCAGGATGATTGTTTCATTTCTTATGATGCAGAGGTTCCTAGAGTTATTTATTTTTAAAAATGATGTTAGTATTTCAGCTGTGGAAAACTGTGGAATGGGGTTGGAGTAAGGCACAATGGTGAAGGTACTTGGATGCAGTATTGTGTGATACCTCCTCCTTTTTTATGAGGTCTATCAACTCTTTCTTACCTATTTTTTTCCGTATCATACATCCAACACTTGCCATCTACCTGAGGAAAAGTTCTTTGGAGGATGCTTGGAGTATAAAAATATCTATACAATCCATTCCAAGCAAAAATCCTAAATCTTCTAGACTTTATGGCAAATTTGGGTGCCAAACATATGTCCTTCCATTGTTTCTTTGTGAATTGCTTATCCAGTCTCTCTTCCTAATATTTTCTAACCTCCTTGGATTGATTCCTATTGTTATCATACAATACTTCATATGCCCTACTATTCATCCTTTCTTAACACTAGATTCAACTAAAAGCTCTACCAGCGCATGTCTTTCACTAAGAGTTCCCCTATCCTCTTTTCTTTGCCTATACTGTGATATCAGTCCCTGACAGGGAAAGCAGTCTGTAGCCTGCAGACCAAATGTCTTTTTAGCCTCTTCCAATTCTATTACATTTCCCTCTCTAATTATTTATTCCTAATACCCTCGTTCATTTGCCATTCTCTTCCAGTAAAATTCAGCCCCAGCTTGCCTATTCTCTGTTCTCTAATTGCAGCTAACCCTATTAGCAGAATCTGCTTTCTCCATTCCCATGTTGGCTTAGTTCTTAGAATACTTTCTGCTACTTTATGAATATAATATATTGTGTGACTGTTGTTATTCTCCTTAAGCATCTGCATCTGAAATCTCATTCTCTCCTTATTTCTTGAATTCTTCCCTGGTTCATCATTATTTTTTTTCCATTTTGAATGACAGCTTACTGCATGTGTTATGTATAAGAGCCTTAACTGTATAGCTCTAAAATATCACTTAAAATCAGACAGTCCTAAACCACCTTGTTCTATTGGAAGGATCAACTTATCCCACTTGACTATTGGTCTGTTCCCCTCCCAGATAAAATCATTCAGCTCTATTAAACACTATTCACAACTTCTCCTCTGGTTGATAAAAATATGCCTGACCTGTCTATAAAACTAAAAGGACTAAAACATTTTTACTGCTTGTACATTGATATTTATCTCCCTAGATAACAGCTTCCTGTTTCTAAGTTTTGTATTATCTTTTGTTTAGTGTCTTCTTATATATCCTTAGCTGCCATTATTGAAAACTTTTTAAACTCATACTACTACATCATTTTATCATATCTCCATAAATGTGGGTAATGCTGAACCAATTCATTTGTGTGTACAATGTTTACAACTACAGCATTTGTTTCATCTTCATTAATTTCATATTCCATAATAACATTAAACTGCCGCAAAATATTCCTCAACACTGAGATGTCCTTTTGTGGTTTTATCAGGTACAAAATAATATCATCTGCAAATAAAGCCAACTTTTCCTGATTACCATACCAATTATATCCTTGAATTTCTGAGTACCTTGTTTTCTTTGCCAGTGATTCTAAATATAACACAAATAAAAAGGAGAAAGAGGACACCCCTGCCTGGTTCCTCTGTTCAGACACAACATATCAGAGAGAAACCCTCCCACTTTGATATATATCCTCCAAAGTAACCTTATCATTGTATCAGGGAATGATTCCACTGCCCTACTCATAAAATCCCAGCTTACTCTGTCAAATGCTTTCTTTGTATGAAGACCCACCAACAACAGTAGTATTTTCTTACATTCTGCTTCCCACTGGATCATCATTGTTCTATTAATTTTGTCAAATGTTTGCCTCTCCTCCACAAAAGCACACTGATCATATCTATCACTTTTGGCAACACCTTTGCCATTCTTATAGCCATTACAGACATAAACACTTTATACTTGTAATACTTGTAGTTTAAAATTGAAATGGGCCTATATGAAGCTGGATCTGATAGGTCTTTACCATCTTTAGGTATTACAGCCACCACAGCTTTTTTCTAGGATGTTGATGCTTCTCCACATTTTAGAATACTATTTTACAAAACCTTCTGGATCTTTATCACTTTCTTCCCTCCCAGCTTCCAAACTTCCACAGGAATACAATTTATTCCTGAGGACTTTCCATTAGGTTGATTATATATCACCATTCTTATCTCATCTCCTCCTATCCTGTTAGTAATTGAGCCCCATCTACATCTAACCTTGGGATGTTTAATTCTTCCATAAACATTTGCTTTTGTATTTTTTATTGATTTCCACATTCCTCTGCTTTATACAGATTTTCATAAAATTTCTGAAATATTTCTAATACTGCTACAGGATCTCTGGTTATTTTCCTTATTATAGGCTTCATAAGCTTGGCAACAACCCTTTCTACTTTATGTTGCATGAGCCATTCTGGTAAAAGTTTTTGTGCTCTGGAGTTATTATCTAAAAACAGTTGCTTAACAGCAATCTTTTTGAACTCTCACATTATTAAGGTATTCCCTTATTTTCCCTTTTGCACTCTGCTATTGTGCCTCTTCTTGTTCTGTGAGATTCTCCTTGTTCTGCATTCTTTTAACCTTTGTCAGTCCCACTGAATAATTCCTGTTACTTCTTAACCATATCTCTTTTTCTTTTATTTCCACCATATTTTTAAACTCCACTTTAATTTTATCCTGCTCCCTAGCTATATTTTCACAAGAAATTTCTATTTTCTCTAATAACCCCAAAATAATTTCCACTCCCGTTTATTGTTTCTCTTTTTAACACATAGGAAGGGACACACCAGTGTCTCATCTTTACTTCATTACCCTGTATTTTTATCTTAGTAATTATAGGCACATGATCTGAAATAGTTACTGGATGTGTATTAAAGTTCTCAATTATATAGACATGTTCCTGTGAAATATAATTTCTATCAAGTCTAGCCCAGTTATGGTACTGTGGGGAATGATATGTAATGTCTCTCTGAACTCCTACTACTGAATTCATACCTTCCATACTAAATATTTTCATAAAGTTCCTCAAAAGTCTACCCTCATTTGTTATAATTTCCCTTCTGGACCCCCAAGACACATCTTCACTGTTGTAAATCAAATACCAATCCCCACCTATAAGTAATATTCCCTGCTGAAAGCTGATTATTTTTTCCCAGTATTTTTTTAAGCTCCATTGTAGCAGTTTTAGTTTGAATAGAAATCATGTCAGTATAATCCTTCTCCCCTGCCAGTAGTCCCTTACTACTACAAATCTACCATTATTATCTTTGTTCCTCTTCTGACACTATTAGAGGTCTCCTTGCAAGTAATATAAAAACTCTCCTTTTTTCTTTGTCTCAGATATTCCACTGTATAACCCTCCTGAAATCCTTTATCACATTCACATGTTCAGTTCTTTCCAAATGTGCCTTCTGTAGCATAGCTATTTGCACTGTGCATTTAATATAGCTGACTACTCATTCTTTTTTGCATGTACCTGTGAAACCATTTACATGGGTTCATAGGTTCATAGGTTAGTACTAGGCTACCTGCCCTTTCAGGGCATTTTAAGTCTAGCCAGTTACCCCGTGTGAGAATCAAACCCTGCACCTTGTGTCTGTAAGGTAAACACCTTAACCATTAGGCCAATCTCTCATTATAATGAGAAGGTATTACTCTCACCTGTTATGTATAACAGCTCTTTTTTAAAAGTCTAGTTTCAGCTTCTGTGTTACATGCATGCACTAATGTTTGGCAGTTTGTACTTTTATGCAGTTGTTTCTTGTCATATCCATTTAAACGTATGATCATCTTGCAAGACTTTTTATTTTAATGAAAACCCACAAAAAAAAAAAAAAAACACCCCAGAACACCCCCAGAACCTAACACACAAACAAAACAATGTATATCTTCAAATAATGAAGTTTTACCCTCCTAATAGGAACAGTTGTCTCAGATTGACAGCTACACTCATAGGCATGAATTAACCAATAATGGAGGTTATCCATGCTAAGATGCATGGTACAACTTGTGCTTCTACTTCTACCAAGTGCTGTCTGTTTTTTGTCTTATCTTTATTCGTTTCCCAGATGTAGAAAACACCTTGAATGCTTTCAGAAAACATTTATCCCCTAGCCATTGAAAAAAAGGAAGTATTCTGTTTTTATTGACCCTCATCAGATTGTCTGCATAGAAACCTGAGAACCAGACACACAGCTGCCCTCCACTACCAGCCTTCTACATTGTTCTGTGAAAATGTATGTGCTAGAGGAAAAACTTTTTATTATATTCAGTGTTCTTTTATGTATTTGCTTCCCTTTAAAACTTGTTACTAAATCAAGCCAAGGGCTTTAATCCAGGCATTCCCCTATGCAAACGTAAGAAAAAGCATATCAGTTTTTCTTATATAATGCTCTTTTGTCCACGCTTTCTTCTCTTTTTACATTGCAGTGTGTTCTTTTCTAAAAACTGAACAAGAATAAAGAAAAAAAATAAGAAAATAGGGGCACCTATTTGCTTTAGCATCCCCATTACAGACAAAAAACAACCAAAAAGGTGTTACTTTATAGCATGCAGTATATGAAATGTATTATAAAAATACTATTAAAAACAAAATGTTGTTTTAGTTACAAGTAACTCTTTCTTTCCTCTTCCCCTCTCCTAAATATTTTTCCAGACATTAATGACATGCAGTAGGGCATATGCGTTAGAGTTCCCTACAAGTCTGACAAAGTAAAAAATGTCTAATATTTCCAAATTTTCTTGTTCCGTCATATTTCACAAATTTAATTAATGCTTTTTTATTCCATATTTAGTCATCAATTTCCAAGTTGCTGGTTTTCTCCCTGTTGATCTTCATCTCTCAAATCCAGTCTCTGGTTAATTTCCAATATAATCTTGCTTCTTCTATTTGGCTCTTGTGATTTAGTTTTTCTCTCTCTCAAGCGTTTTCCTTTGAAACACTGGAAAATGTTTCACTTGACAGTCTCTCTATGAGCTTTATTTTCAGAAGAATAAGAACCAGAGCCTCCTTCTGTTTGATAGCTCAGTTTTTGTTGGACAAATTTTTGTATTTCCATCTTAGCATATTCTGCATCAAAAAATGATTTTGACCCTCCATGAAAAAAAAAATCTGGAAATAGCTGGATACAGAAACTTGAATCTCACATCTGCTTCTTGACATTTCCTGATTGCTGAAATAATTTACCCCTCTTCTGCCTGGTGTACAGTGAGTAATCATTTTCTACAGACACTCTGCTGTCTCCCACTTTTAGTATTTTGTCCTTCTGCCACAGTTTTGTCAGAATCAACTCTTTCTGCTGGTAGGATTGCATCTTTACTATTAATAGTCTAGACTGCTTTCTAATGGCCAGGTTTGGAGCATACATACAATGTTCCCTTTCAATTAACAACTCCTGCTGTGGAATACTAGTTCAGTTGTATATTTGTGCCTTTGTAAAATTAATCCAGTCTGTTCCTTCCAGTTTCCCTGGCACAGCAGAAGATTTCAGGTTTTCCTTATGTGCTCTGTCTTTTAATGCTACAATTTTTTGAAACATCTCCTGTTGTGCAGTCTTATACTCAGCCAGCCTATTCTTCATTTTATTCTTTGATTTTTGCAGTTTTATTGGCTCATATGATTATCTGTTTAAAGATTTGTCTATTTTTCCTGCTTTTTGTTATTTGAGTTGATGTACTCCTTCAGTGCTTCTTTTATTTTAATTAGCTCTGACAACATTTGCCTTTTATTTTTTTATCTAGATTACTGAAAGTCATGTCTTACACCAAAGAGCCTGAACTGCTTTTTGCTGAACAATTGCAAGATTCTTCCCAGCCAGTGTTTTCTCCTCACTTTTATGATTGATTTTCTTTCAGGTTCTCTAAATTTTTTCTTTGCTGGAATCCATGCAGTGCACTTACTAGCCAATTACTGAAATTTGCCAAAAACAAAAAAAAAAATCACTGGTTCTCTTTTCTGAATTTCTGTTTTCCCACTGAGAGAGCTGAAATTAAGTTGTTACTCAATAAATTTGACTTTTTCACTGAAATTGAAGATGCAGCTGCTCCTTTGTTTGTGGGGTAGCAGCAGGCAGTCCAATGACGTTTTACAGATACATATGGCAGTAACACTCACTAATAAATTTATGAATAAACATTGAACCATTTAAAGGTATAGGCTGTAATGAAAGGAGATACTGTCAGCCCAGTTATTTGGAATTTTATAAATAATTAGATGCCATTTGTGAATATCAACATGATTCATATAAGATGCTTATGTTACAAATGTATTAGAACTGTATGTCATGTGTATATCAAACTGCTGGTACAGAAGTGTGTGTTGAAAAGGTTTTTTTACAAAGTGCTGTTTGAAATGTATCCACAGTGTGCCCTGCTGGAGGAAAACAGAAATGTACATGCACTATTGTAACTGTTTAAATGTATATATTTTAACAGTGGAAACTAGAATACAGGAGGTTAATGTTAGAAAAATAACCAAAATTAAATTAAAATATAGCTAGGCCATAAAAAGACAGCATCTTTCAGTTTCAATACAGCAAGGAGACACAATGTGTAAAACTAGGAAAATGTATGCATTGTCTTTAGGGTGAAATAATTACAAGTTTGGAAATGTGAAGGGGTGTAATTGTTTTGTGACTTCCAGCGTCTGCCAAAGATCTGAGGTCTATGTATTTTCACAGGTACATTTTAAATACTGCTAGCTTCCAGCAGTGGGAGTTTCACCTGGGATAGAGTCAGATGACAAGAAATGATGTAATTCTGCATGCTATCCCAGCAGTAATATTTGAAATATTAATTTGAGAAATCTCTTAGAGAGACAGGGCATTCTGTATTCCGTCTTGGACCTGACAAGAAACCATTCACCACATCTGCCTTGGTCTGATGAAGTAAGTTACTAGGGAATAGTATAATTCTCTTAGATATAGTCAGAAATATACCAAAGCTTAGTTTAGATATTTTTCTTTATTTATTTGATAATGTTCTGCAATGTTGTTTTAAATATTTCCTGTAATTTTGAACTCAGATGTCACTGTGAATATATACTGAGTATTTTCCTGTTTTTTTATTATTTATTATTAAAAATATGTATACATTTCATTATGGCTGATCTGTCTAGATATATTTAAGTTTTGAGAATACCTGCATATTTATTTGGTGGCACTGTGTAGGCCACCCCTAATAGCCTTGCTCTTGGTCAAACTACTATTTGTATTAATATTACACTGCAAGATTGGACACCCTTTGTTAAGACCCTTAAAATAGCTGATAAGGAGTTGAGTGGTGGCAGTGATAACTACCTTATATTCTGGGCAAAAGGGGGCATAGCTAATAAACCTATACTAGCCTTTTCCTTCTGAGTGTGTGTGTGTGTGTGTGTGTGTGTGTGTGTGTGTGTGTGTGTGTGTGTGTGTGTACGCGTGTGTGTGTATGTGTGTAAATCAAACCTTAAAGAGTGTGTGTGTGTCACCTACTTGGGCAGGGACAGAAAGCACTGGTTGGACAGAAAGGGTGCTGGAGGTCTTGGCTTGGCCCCTCAGCTGAGATCTTAACTCTATAGCTGTGGCAGTGGGGAGTCTTATTGGGGATCTGGAGAAAGAGTGAGAAACCAGCCCTGGACTGACTGTGGTGTTTGTATGCTCTTAAGAGAAACTGCACTTGGTGCAGAGAGCTACATCTAGAAATACTGTGTGTGTACCTGTTATCCCCCCAGTGTATGTCCCCCGCTGGTGCCAGTGGTGAGAATTGAGGCTCCTTGATTACTGATCCAGTGGTGGGTCATCACGTGTTTATTGGTGGCAGTGGTTAAATAACCACATCACTTACTGGGATTCAGTGGTGTGCATATTGAACTCCTGCAGCCTGTAAACAGTGGTCACTAAAGAAGGTCTTTGTACTTTCAAGCAGCCACACAGTGAACATTCAGAGTTTCATATCACAATAGTTTCTTTACTTTTTGTTAGCTTAGTTAGTCAGGGAGAACAGGCAAGGATGTCAGCAGAGGAGAATGGCAAGTTGACAAGGAACCAGTTGGCTGAGATGTGCCAAGCCAAAGGCCTGGTGCATGTCAACCTGACAAAAGCAGAAATTATTGCAGGCTTAGCCACAGCTGCATCACAGACCAGCAACCAGGAGGACACCCAGATGGGCCTTGGGGATGTACAGCTCTCAGAAAATGTACAGTTCAACCTTTCCACAGAGGACTTAAAAATTCATCTGGAGTTAAAGAGACTTGAACTGGAGGCCGAAAATTTGGAAATAGAATCAGCAGAGAGACTGCGGCACTTGCAGGCTGAAGAAAATAAGAGACTGAGATGTTTAGAGGCTGGAGAAAATGAGAGGCAGAGGCAACATGAAAAGGAAATGCTGACTCTTTGCCAGGATCATAGAGGTAACGGGGAAGGGAGTAACCAAACCCCAGAAGCAATAAAGTTCAGAAATGTTTTTTTTTTACAATTTTTAGAGGGTGATCATTTTGATAGTTTTATTCATATATCTGAATGAGTATGTAAACAGTATAATGTTTACCAAGGACTCTGGGTATGGCTTCTGACCCCCTTACTCCATGGTAAATCTGTAACTGCTGTTTCTAAATTGTCTGCTACTGATTGCTTAAATTATAAAACAGTAAAGAAATGTTTATTAGAGTGTTTTCATTTAACACCTGAAGCTTATAGAAAAAAGTTTTGTGAGAATTAATGCAAAGATAAAAGTGTATGGGATTATGTTGCTGAGGTAAGCACTTATTTTTATAGATGGGTAAGTGGGTGTCAGGTCACCACTTTTGAAGGGCTGGCAGACCTTTTGGTGAGGGAACAAGTCTTTAGCAGTTTGTCTGAGGACATGAATCTGGTTAGCAGATAGAGAATGTAATACCCCAGATGAGTTGGGGAAAAAAGGGAGAACTATACCTACAAAGGAGGTCATCACTGCACAGGAAAGGGATCCCCAGTGCTGCACATGAATCTAAGAGAACCCATGGTGAGCAGCCTAAACCACCCCAACAGAGTTAATGGGGGAAGTCACTAATTCAGGTACATAGCCAGGATAAAGGGTTAAACGTTTTAAATGTAACCAGTGAGGCCATGTAGTATATAGATGTCCATGGAGGCAAGGTGGGGAACAAAAGGTGGCAGAGCCAGTGAGTGGGAATGACAGAATATAAAAAATATAACCATGAACTGGAGTAGAAACCAAGGAAACCAAGGATAATCTTTAAGTGTAAACACTTCATTTCTCTGCTTTTCATCAGATAAGACTTCTTCAGAAAACAAGGAATAACACTAACAAAACCAATCCCCTTTAAATACCCTCATTCATAAAACAATTACACAATTAGTGCAATAACTTTAATCAATTAACAATAAAAAAGAAATTTAAAACTGTAAACATTTACTTAGATTTTTCATAAATGTTCACTTTGCGCCTTCTGTCTTTTAAGAAACACTTTATGTTCACTACCCCATTAAGCCATGGATATTCATCGGCAATCAATTTTATCGTCCAAAAAGTTTCTCTTTTCTCTAAATCATTTCGATAGTCATCCCATCTCATATCTTTAGGTATCTGTTTGAGCACATAGAATAAATATTTATTATCATTTGAATAAGTCAAACTGTGCCTATAAAGTGTGTTGTCAAGTTCTTTATTTTTTATCGCCCTTACATGCTCCTTTAATCTCATATGTAATGCTCGAGTAGTCATTCCAACGTAAAACGCTGGACACACTGAGAAAACACTAATATAAACAACTCCAATGCTATTACAATTATATCTCCCAGCACAAAAAACAGTCAGATTTATATGTGGTAACAATAAATATGTTCCTTCATGAATAAACCTACATACAGTGCAAAACCCACATTTATACATCCCTTTTGTTCATTCAGTATGTTGGATTAATACTTTACTGGTATCTTTACTTAACAAACTTTTTACATTTTAATTTCTCTTATATGCAAACTTGGGCTTTTCTCCTAAGGATTTAATAAATCTACCTTTAATGTTGTTGTTGTAATAATGCACCAATTATTATTAATAATATTCCTAATGGCAAAGCTGTCAACAGTCATCCCCAAATTACAAACTAAACTACTAGAAACTTTATTAATGTCATGCTGAATTCCATAATCTTCCCTGTCTGATTTTAACAATGGTGGACATTTAGCATTTCTTTTCATTAAAATCTCATCAGCACTAGTAGTAAATAGTTTGATTTTATACCCACATTGTATAAAAAATGAAATGATAAAATCTACTTCTTGTTTAAAAACTTTGTCTTTAGTAATTAACCTTGAGGCTCATTTAAATTGTGCTCTAGGTATATTTTTCTTGATGAAAGAAGGGTGATTACTACTAAAGTGTAAATATTGATTGGAAAAAGTGTTTTTCCTAAAAACATAACTATGAAAACAGGAAATCATTAAATTCCATTCGAATGTAATGTCTAAAAAATTAACAGTAGACCCAAGGTCTCCTAATGTAAACTAATGTAAAAAATCTGTCAAAACATTAAAACCTTGCATAAAAGAATTACATTCATCTTTCATGCCTTTGAATATAAAAAACAGATCATCAGCAAACCTCTTATAAAAAATTGCTCTATCAAAATGGATAGTCGTAGGCAAAAGTTCTCCCTCCCAACATCCTAACACCAAACTGGCGAAAGCTGGAGCCACTGTAGACCCCATAGCCACATCCTGTAATTGTTGATAATATTTCCCATTGAATAAAAATAATTGTGTTCTAAGAGTACTTCTAACAAGGGACAGTATAAATTTACATCAGTGTTAGAATAAGTAGTAAACTTTCCCAAATATGATCTAATAAACTCAATTCCCTCATTCCAAGGGATACAAGTAAATAAAGAAATAACATCAACTGTAACCATAATCAGCTCTTCACTACTAGCATGAGCAAAATCATTATAAACAATTTTTTATGAAATAATGTAATCTGAGATAAAAAATCCCAAGAGTCTTTTAAGTAGGAAGGCAAGCCTTGTATCAATGGATTTAAAATGGAATTCAAAAACAATGACATACCTTCAGTTGCTGAATTAAGGGCAGAAACTATGGGTCAAAGGGGGGGGGGGTTGAACATTTTTGTGTATTTTGGGTATTCCAAGGAACCAAGGATAATCTTTAAGCATAAACACTTTATTTCTTTGCTTTTCATCAGATAAGACTTCTTCAGAAAACAAGGAATAACACTAACAAAACCACTCCCCTTTAAATACCCTCTTTATTTAAGACTGTCCCGCAATGATGTTTTAAATATTTTCTATGATTTTGAACTCTGATGTCACGGTGAATATATACTGAGTATTTTCTTGTTCTTTTATTATTTATTACTAAATATATTAAAACCTTTCATTATGGCTGATCGATATAGAGATATTTAAGTTTTGAGAGTACTTGCATATTTATTTGGTGACACTGTGTGGGCCACTCCTAATAGTCATGCTCTTGGTCAAACTACCATTTGTATTAATATTAATATTACACATGAAGATTGGACACCCTTTGTTAAGGGCCTTAAAGTAGCCGATAAGGAGTTGGCTGGTGGCAATGATAACTACTTTATAGTCTGTGCAAAACAGGGCATATCTAGTAAACCTCTGCCAGCCTTTCTCAGGTGTGTGTTTGTAAATCAAAGCTCAAAGTGTGTGTGTGTCAGCTACTTGGGCAGGAACATGAAGTACTGGTTGGACAGGCAGGGTGCTGGAGGTCTTGGCTTTGTCACTCTGTTGAGATCTCAACTCTATAACTGTGCCAGTGGGGAGTATTACTGGGGATCTGGAGAAGTAGGGAGAAACCAGCTGACTGTAGTCTCTGTGTGCTCTTAAGGGAAATTGCACTTGATGCAGAGAACTGCATCTGGAAATACTGTGTGTGTACTTGTTATCCTCCCAGTGTGCATCCCCCACTGGTGCCAGTGGTGAGGACTGAGGCTCCTTGATTACTGGTCCAGTGGTGGGTCATCACATAGGCTTTTAAATTCATAGAGCAAAATAGGGAAAGCCACCCAGCATTCTGGGGACATACTGGTTGAAAATGATCAGCTGAAATCAAAGTCCACAGTTACTACTTTTCTACTTTTATAAATGACATCAAGTGGAAATATAATACTGACATTGTTTCATATACCGTGATAATGGCATTGTTTCTGCAATGGCATTTTTTTAATTATCCAAAGCTTGTCTTGTATCCATAACCTAAAATGTGAACTTGAATTAAAACTGAAGCTTGAATTATATTTTATTAATGTTTTCTGCAGCTGAAATATAAGTAGGGCTGAAAACTCATAATGCAAATTTAGGTAGCAAAGTCTGTGACCATGTCTATGTGCATACCTCTTAACCTGGAAACATCTAAAATCTGGACAAAGGCCCATGAAAAGTAGGTACAACAGGCTAAAAATCGGGATGATCATTAACATAAAATTTGCATACAGAATCATGTAACTCCACGCACTCCATTGGAATTGAGGGATGTCAACATGAAGATTGAAGTCACTAAATAATAATAATTATTAATAATGGTAGAATTTGAATTTCAGAGTTCATATCTCTCAGAAAACAGATAATAATGCAAAACCTGTTATTCTAGCAACTATTTTTGGCCCTTTGTCCCAACATTAGTTTTGGTTTTGTTCAGATTTCTTGCTCTGAGAGATTGAGAGGTATGGATA